>NW_007726236.1:188185-190040 GCF_000696425.1 Galeopterus variegatus
TTTTTTTTTTTTTTTTTTTTTTTTGTCTTTTCCGTGACCGGTAAGGGGATCTCAACCCTTGGTTTTGAGTCGCCCGCACCATGCTCGGCCGGTGATCGCATGGGCCAGTCCTATATAGGATCCAAACCCGCGGTGGGAGCGTTGCTGCACTCCCAGCGCCGCATTCTCCTGAGTGTGCCACGGGGTGGCCCAATAAATATTGCTTTTTAAATTACATGTTGCCATAAAAGACTGCCCGATTAGAAAAAGAAAATACGTTGGCTACCGTTCTTTATTTTAGTGAACTTATCTGAGGAGTTAGCTGAAACAACAAATAATCATACAATGTAAATACAGCAATCTATGATTTTTTGGCTAAGAGTAGTTTAAAAAATGAAGAAAATGTGATGGAATACTATTGTTTTTAATTCTTTAATCTGAGCTATAGAGACCAAAACATTATATATTCAGAAAAGGCTATGCATATATTTAGATGTAGGGAGTAAATTTTCTCTGTTCTTTTCTGAGTTATATTGAGGAGATGAGCTATATAGGGTTGTGAAGCTTATAAAAGAGAACAGAGGTGTTTGTCATTCTTTCAGATATGCCATGTCTTCTGTATTTTACACATTCTAAATACAATTGACTATGTTTCTACTACAATATACTTGAAGACGAACATATTCTGTAACTTTTTTTCCCTATAAAATGACCTTAAAGATGCTCATGTACGTTATTTGGAAAAGGAGATCCATGTGCAAATATGTTTAGGAAACACAGTCTAAACAAAGTTATACCCACTTCTCAGAGCTTTGTACATAATGATGGACATGGTGAATTTCTAAGAATATGTGAGATTTCCAGAACTCACTTGACCATTTAATGCTTTTTCCTCAAAATACTGTTAGGTCTTATTTCCTGTGAAACAACATTTTTGGAAACCAAGTTAAAGAAATCTGGATTATAACTGTCATTTTTCAGTCATTGGTGTATATTTTAAAATACAGAAATTATTAATAATGCCTATTCTATACTGAATTTTTATGAAATATATGAAAAAGTGACTATGAATAAGCACTACGATCCTATGAGGGACTCAATATAAATGAGTCTTACAGACAATATATTAATTCTTATTGGAAAGACAAATAACTGTAATTCCAGGCATAACTGGGTAAGAGAGAAAAGAGTAGCAGAAAGCATGCCTCCCATTCTTAGGGGCTTACAACTTACTGAAGGCATCCAAGCAATGAAGAGGAATGATGTCAACATATGATGCAAACATTGAATGGGGAGTGGAAGAGATGAGTTTGAAAGACTTTTCAATCCCTTTCGGTGCTATGATTTGTGTGCATGAAGCTGAGAGAGAATAATACATGACTGTAGACAATCAAGTGCTAAGAGAGGTAGCAAGGTACAGTAGAAATAGAGTGTAATTTGGAAAAACACAGACTACAAACTGTCAGTATATCACTAGGCAAAATATTTAGCTTTTCTGAGCCTCAATAGCCTAATCTGTAAAATGGTCCTAAGATTTGCTACCCTTGTATGCAAAGAATAGCCTATAAAGGATGTCAGCACGTGTTCATTTTTGTTTGCATATGTCTGAAGCAACTCTGGAAGAACCAAAACAATAATAATAACGACAATAATAATAACAGTTGCCTTTGAAGGGGAGGTGGGTGAGTCGGAGACTGGACAAATAAGAGAGATGAGAGAGAGACTTTTCTTTGTATATTTTTATGTTTTTTTAATTAAGTTTTAGAAATATTACCTATTTTTTTAAAGAAAGAAATAGACTAGGTATGTTAAATAACTTTGAAACATTTTACCAATAGGAGGCAAGGCTTGCTTAATGCTAATGTAGTTATTTTTT
>NW_007726236.1:190851-192575 GCF_000696425.1 Galeopterus variegatus
GTCCTACAGAAATGACATGATGTACAGTAGGAAGAAAATCTGATATTTGTTAGCACTTAGTTAATGGTCTATATTGTAGAAGGATTCCAAGGAGTTTTCAACTTGGTGCTATTATTACCAGTACAACAAGGTCACAAACACTTTGAGTTTAATAGCATCGAAGAGATGGTTTAAATTTGGGACACTTAGGGAACATATGATCTTTTGTCTTACTTTTTATTTCACCTAAGGTTTTCTTTCTTCTTTGTTTTGGTCCCACCATTTACAGAATATCTCATCCAGAAAAATTATAATTGGCCTGGCAAAGGATACAGTCAAGTCGATATCAATTTGATATAAATTAAATGGAAGAGTTGTGCTCCATCACTTTGACAACTAAATTACATGAAACTCAGCTGGAGATCAAGTGCTGGTTACTTTTCCAAATGGAGCTGGTGGTGGAGCAATCTCATTTGACACTATTAACAGTCTAGATGGCTTCATATTTGAACATTCTGTTAGACCCACTTTTAACTTCACTGACCAAAAAGTTTAAGCATAACGTACCATACAAAAACCTTACAAACAGCTCCTTATCAAAGGACAAGAGTAAATTTAGAACATTCAAGGGAAACAGAATTTTTTAAATGACTATTTATTACTGTTTCTACTTAATCTTTAATCATACAAACATGCCTACTGTGTGCATAATTTGTGTGCTAAAGAAGGCAGTAGGGTGAATGTAAAGAGGACAGTATATAGAGTTTAGAAGTTTTTGGCTGCTTTGTGTGCCTGCAGAAAGGACTTTTGGGATTAAACATACCATGGGGGTTGTGTTAGTTTGTTATTGGTGCTGTAAAAATTACCATGAATGGCTTTAAGCAACACAAACTTATTATCTCATACTTCTGTAGGTCAGAAGTCTGAGTATATAGTGTGTCTAGCTTGGGTGGGTCCTTGGCTTAGGCCGAAGTCGAGGTGTTGGCAGAGCTGTGCTGTTTTTCTAGAGACTCTCAGGTGGAGTTTACTTCAAGCTGTTCAGGTTTTTGGCTAAATTCAGTTCCTTCTGGTTGTAAGCCTGAGGTCCCATTTTGTTTCTGGCTATTCAGCAGGGGGCTGGATTTTGCCTAGAGGCAACCTTCATTCCTTTTCATGCATTCTAAGTACCCTCTCCCCTGCCTCCAAGCAATGGCAAGTTAAGTTTCTCTCCTACTTCAAATACTTCTGGCATCCTCTTCTGCTACATCTCTCCTGCTTCCAGACAAAGTTCTTTGCTTTTAAGAACTCACACAATTAGACTGGGTCCACTCACATAATCCAGGATCATCTTTCTATTTTCAGGTCCATAATATTAATTACATCTGAAAGTCCTTTTTGCCTTGTTAAAGGCGTATTCACAGGATCCAGGAATTAAGATGTGAACATCTTTGGTGGTGGTGATGATTCTGCCTACCTTAGGTGGTAAATCCCAAAAGATACAAAGTGTGAATATTACTGGAATTCTTTAAGTTTTGGATGGAGAGTTAACTTAGTGCTGTTGTTCCAGTTTAATCTTTATCATCCCAAACTCTAGGTTTTAAGAAAAGTTTTTTGAAGACTAGATCCTGCTCCCATTTTGTGTGCATGGTACATACAGGCCGTACCATTACTGTCTGTGAAAGATAATTAGTTCCTGATCTCAAAGAGGTTGACAGGCAACTTGGAAAGATAAGTAACAATACAAATAGTCAATTGGTAGTATAAGT
>NW_007726236.1:193718-212888 GCF_000696425.1 Galeopterus variegatus
AGGTTGACAGGCAACTTGGAAAGATAAGTAACAATACAAATAGTCAATTGGTAGTATAAGTGATTAATGCTCCAAAAGTATGTATATAGAGAACTTTTTGTTCTAGAACTGTGGGACAGATTTCATGGAAAACTTTAGATGGCCTTAAAGCATACTCAAAGCATGAGAGTTGGGAAACAGAAAAAGAAAGAAAGAAGGGAGAAAGGAAGTGAGAGAGAGAGAGAGAGAGAAAGAATGGAATCAGGAAAGAGAAAACCCTATTTGAAGGCAAATTTGATTAGAGAAGAAAGTTCTACTGGATACTTTCTAGGGAATAAAAGAAACTAGTTCATTATATCCTACTCCAGTGGTTTTTGAATTTGTGGACTCAAGATCCAACTGTATTCTTCAAATTTATTGAGAATCCCAGAGAACTTTTCTTTATGTTTGTTACGTAGCTAGATGTATATATATATATATGTATATATATATATATATATAAAATATATATAATATTTAGAGTTTACTGTAAAAAACTTTTAAGTATGTATTTATTAATTGATTTAAAAATAATAACCAACTCATTGCATGCTAAAATAAGCAATGTACTTTTATAAAAATAATATATTTTCCAAAACTGAAATAATTTATTGAGAAGAGTGGCATTGTTTTACATTATTGAAAATCTCTTCAATGATTGGCCTAATACAAGACAGAAAGATTTTATTTATCTACTTTTGCATCCTATCTTCTGTAATATCAGATGTCTTTTGGCTTCTAGACAGCTCCATTGCATATTTGTGAGATGATAAATATGGTTTTGGCCCTTGGATCCCTGAAAAGGTCTCAGGGACCACCCAACCATCCTTGGGCAACACTTTGAGAACTGCCATCTATATAGTCAACAAATATCTACTGAGCACCTGCTAAGTGCCAAACACTGTTCTAAGGGTAGAAACACAAGATAAATAACCCTGCCCTCACAATGATTAATTTCTCATAAGGAAAGGTTGATATTAAAGAGAAACAAATAAGATGATTTCAGATAGTGACAGGTAGGTGTCATAAAGAAAATAAAACGTGTTGGGATGAACTGTTGTGGAGATGGGGCTGGGTTGTTGTTTAGAGACAGAGTAGTCAAGGAAATCTACACAAAGCAGTGACATTAGGTGAGGAAGCACAGCCATATGAAGAACTGGGGAGAGCATTACATTTTGAGGGAACAGCTAGTGCGAAGACTCCAAAGTAAATTGAAGAGTTAAAGGAACAAAAAGGCCAACCTGGAAGCAGAGAAAATACTAAG
Organism: Galeopterus variegatus; assembly: GCF_000696425.1. NCBI lineage: Eukaryota > Metazoa > Chordata > Mammalia > Dermoptera > Cynocephalidae > Galeopterus > Galeopterus variegatus. Next base: position 195,001 of record NW_007726236.1, read on the forward strand.
AAAGAAACAGGGAGGTGGGCAGGACAATTTCATTCTTGTCTTTGTAGACTATGGTCAAGATTCTGGATTACATTCTAAATATTATTCGAAGATTTGAAGAAAATAATACCATCTAATTCACATTTTCAAAACATCACTCAAACTGCTAAATGAAGAATGGTCTATAAAAGAGCAAGAAAGTGAGACGGGAGACCATTCAGGGAAGTATTGCATTAGGCCAGATAGCAGAGGAAATGATGGGCAGTGGACAGATTCAGGATGGAGATAAAACTAACAAAAATAATATATTAATTTTCCCTTTAGTCTGATTAAAACCCATTTATTTCCCTGACCATTTCTCTAACTTGTCAAGTTCACTTTAAAACATGCTCCAATCTTTCAAGGTCTTAACTTCTTTTTCCAACTTTTCTCATACATAGCTTTAATTAGCATACTCTCTCATAGAGACCATTATAGCATATTAATCCTCTCATATCATAACTTAACTCATTGGCCTGTGATGGTGAGTCTTTTCTAGAACAACTTTTCTTGTACATTCAAAATGAATATTAATGAAGGTTACTTATACAGGCAAAAAATACGACGCCCAAGCTTACATGTGCAAAACATTCCATGCAATGTCTATTTACTATTTCTCTTTCTACTTTCCCATCTGTCCCACTCTGAATACATCTTTATCTCCTGGTTGTTGAGAGGTTGCAGGGCATCAGGGTTGTCATATTGCTGATACAGTAGGCCAAGTTTGTATATGAGCCTGTTTTGTTAAGGTGCTTGGAGTAAATAATAAGCTATCAATAAGACAAAAGAAACAATTTGGAAACAAAAGTTGAAATTAAGCATGATACTAATTTGTTTTTGAAGAACTTACACATTAGGCTTTTCTTGCGAATAGACTCAATAAGCAGCTGCTCAAATGGTGTGATGTCATGGTCTAAGAAAATACTCTTGGTCTCCAAAATGCCTCTTCTATGACTGTTGCTAACATATGAAACTTCATAATTAAAATTTTTTCAAATTTAATCCAACAGACTTAGCTCCCTGTTAAAATCAAAGTACTCTCAAGAAAGGCTCAGTAATCCTCACCCAAAATTCATGTTTTAGTTGTAACAATTGTGCTGGTTCCTTTACTAAGAGCTGCTTTGACAGATACAGGATAAAAGAAGTTATAGCTATTGGGAACCAAGAGGAAAACACACAGATATTGGAAGAAGAGGCATAGACGATTTTCTCTGCCTGCTTCACTTCAATGCCTTGGATTACTTGGCCCTCTGTTTACCTAATCATTACCTTCTCTTCCAAATTGTGATTTAGCTGAGAGTAGAGGCATGTTTAAAGAGTTCTAAGAACCAGGTTTTCTTTTCTAACTCTCCATGAGAATATCACTTACTTCTGGGATTGCTTTTTCCCCATCTGTTAGAAAGGAGATTGGTAATACCATTGGCTACCTTCGGTGAAGTGAAGAATTGAGTACCTTTTAATTTTCATTATTTTCTCATATGCATAGAACATGTTACAGTCTTCAAAGGTGCACCTTATATACTGTCTTTTAAAGAGCCACTCCGATTAGGCTTATATACCCATGCCTTATGAATATTAGGTAAACTTAGGCACAGGAAATTAATGCACAAATTCATATGGCTGAATAGTGTTATGTGATCATTTATCTTCACATCTTCCCACTATATCATGTTGACTTTTATTACTATGTCTTAGATACAACCCTTTTTATAACTGCTAACATACTTAACATATTCTATTAGTTTAAATTTTGTTTCTCTTTTTGTACAATCATTTGCCTTAATTATACTCTAACATTAATTATGTAATAAAAATTCTTACTGGGAGGAAGGAATTAAATCAGTGGCCTTTGACCCCCAAAGGAAAGCATAGAAGATTTAGTTTAATCCCATGTATTCTGGACTTCTGTGTAAATAGACTAATGAGATGAGTAAACGACCTTCTTAGCTGGATGTTTCTGTCTAAGGGTTCCCTATAGTGAATAGAACCGGGGATCTAGACCTCAAGGTTACGTGGGGCATGTCACATAAGCTGTATCACCAATGGAGTATAAAATGTTTCATATGAACTCCTTGATAGTTTATATCCTTGAAATTATTCAGCAAATCTTAGTACTAGGTAAGATCTTGAATTCATCTGAGTCTGATTTGACAATCTGATCTTCACATTTGTGAATGGATAGTACAACATACATTCTGGAAGAATCTTAGGTAGAAATATTGGCGATAAGAAGCCATTTTGTTTTCTTTGCCCTTAGAGTTAAAATGTTACTGACATAACACGTTGGTAAATAGTCTCAGTCTCTCTACTGTGTTGGTGAGATCAAAGCCAACCTTTCAAGCAGTGAAAATGCCTGATTTAATTTTAGTAGGTATAAATCAAAATTAACCCTAGGAAACTGGACCCATAAATAGCTGAGAATCCAGCTGTTTGTATTCTAAAGGCACTCACAAATCAATTTGCATGGAGGAGATGTAGCTGTGAGATAAGGGAATTGTCTTTCAGTCCAGTCAGAAGCAGTCACCAGGATCTGAAGTATCCAACAGGGAGAAAACTAGCAATTATTATGTTTTTTAAAAGGCAAGGAAAGATTGTATTGCTAATGTGAGGAATAAAGCCTTTACTTTTCGTAGTAATTTTTTTGTTCCATAGTACTTTTCTGGATAAAATATGAATACTGGGATAAAAGGGATATCTGATTTCACTTCAAAGTCAGTAAGACGAAGAATGTAACCCCCACCTTCTCATAACCAAATCAATTGATTTGTCCTTTGGTAGAATTGGCGTGGTGTTCTTTTCTCTACCTTGAATTTAACCAAATGAAATGATGCTTCTTAAATTCTGACTTTGTAAAAAACAAACATTTTCCGTATCCATTCATCTGATGATGGACATTTGGGCTGGTTCCAACTCTTAGCTATTGTAAGGAGTGCTGCGGTGAACATTGGGGAACAGGTATACCTTCCACTTAATGATTTCCATTCCTCTGGGTATATTCCCAGCAGTGGGATAGCTGGGTCATATGGTAGATCTATCTGCAATGTGGTATATCTGCACAATGGAATATTACTCAGCTATAAAAAAGAATGAAATACTGCCATTTGCAATGACATGGATGGACCTAGAGAGAATTATATTAAGTGAAACAAGTCAGGCACAGAAAGAGAAATATCACATGTTCTCACTTATTTGTGGGAGCTAAAAATAAATAAATAAATATGCACACACACACACACACACACACAAAACGGGGGGGCAGGGAGAAGACATAACAATTGCAATTCCTTGAAATTGATTTGACAAGTGAACAGAAAGGACATTGTTGGGAGGGAGGTTTCGGTAATTGGCCACAATAATCAACCACATTGCATATTGACAAAATAAAATAAAATAAAATATTTTTTAAAAAAGAACTGATCCCCAAACAAACAAACAAAAAAACCAGACAGACAAATCAGTCCTCTTGAGAGTTCAGTTTTAAATAGATCATCCTCACACAGAAAATAATTACTTCAATAAACAGATATAGAACATTATGGAATGCCACAAAGGTGGACAGATTTAAAGATTTTGTTGTTTACATAGTGTTTATTTTTAGTATACAGCTTAAAAGTTGACCTGTGTTACGGTTTAGTTTCAACTGTATTATGTTCACCCATAAAATAAGAGAGAAAATACTCCCTTTTTTCCATTCAAATTCCTGGGATCTTTCTTCTTTAATATTTTAACTTACAGTGTTTTATTACAGTCAAGTAACAATTCATATGTTTGTAAGTGGTACCTATTGTTTAAAAATACAATTAATATTTACCTATTACAGAATACACAGTTCAGTCCCCAAACCTCAAAATAAAATGCTGTGAAATGTACTTTTAGGTTATCGACACAAGTACCATTTTGAAAATATACCAACTTTCTCAATTTGAGTTTAGATCCTAGTTACCATGTCTTTTTTTCTCTTTATAATTTCCTTTGTAGTTAATGTTAATAAAACTGCTATTTTAATGCAGAAATATGAGAGATCATTTATTCAAAGTATTTAATTCAGTACTGTATAAACAGTTATGACAGTTTTGTGCTTTTCTTCTGTGCCAGTTCATTGGGCTATTACATACAAGTGTAGATAAGAAGAAGTGGGAAAGTTCCTGGGCACAGTGGATGGAAGGACCTTGGCTGCATTCTGAAGGACACCTAGGAGAAACCAGGAAGAAGCTTAGGACAAGCTGTTTAATGTTTGACTCTCACTGCCAACTGGTTGTGTTCTTTGTCACACCAGCCTCTAATTTTGGCACCTCAATCTACCTCTTATACTCTTTCTGCTAGCATTTAGTACTTAGAATTTTGTCATGTAATGAGGATTCTGTTTCACCTGTTTCCTCTACAAAAATCTGCTCACAAGGTCAGTGTCTTTCTTTTCTATGTTTTCGTACTTTCTCCTTTGGATTTTTGCCTTTTAATCTTCATTCTCCTTGTGATGTGAAAAACCTTGCCCCATCACAAACTATTCAAGTGTCAGCATTCAGCAGAGTCAGCAGGTCAAGTCTAGGAGAATGGAGGCTGGCTAACAGTAAACTCCCTGATTTTGAACCCACTAGGTATTTTTCTACTCCACTCATCAATAATGGTGGCACAGTCACTAATAATTTAGCACTTCCCATTTACAAAATTCACTTGCAGTTTATTTTTTTCCCAGACTATTTTTTTTTTAAATTAAACATGAAACTCATAGATTTTCACAGATTGGTATGCAGGGCCAATATTCACAAAATGAACATTTGACTGGCAGATGAAGAAACAGTGAAACAGTGATTGATAGTGATATTTTTCTGTTGTGCTAACATGAAGAGGCTGACAAGGACAAATTAGAAGGGGTGTGAGTAATTGTTTAAGTTCAGCACTAACAGAGTGACTAACACTACCCAAAGGGAAAAAGAGAAAAGAAAAAAATTAAAGCCTCCCCCCAATTTTTAATCTAAGACCATCATTGCTGGAAAATCTAATGAGATTGCAAAAATAGCTTTCTGTTATGATGGGTCATAAAATAAACAGGAACAAAATAGTGGTAGATGAGTGATTTTGATTCTTTATTTAATATTGTGTTCGAATGTGGCTTTTCACAGTCTGATTCGAATTTTAAATATGTCTGGGAATTAAGAAGAAACAGAAGTTATGAACAAAAAAATCTCCACAGACTAGCTTCTTAGGCAGACAGGAATGCTTTGACCTTGAAAAGATATATCCAGAACAAGCTAAAAACAGCACATAATATTACTGTTAACATACAGCACATAGCACATTATTGTGTATCACAAAGTAACAATAAAAAACAACTAGAAGATAAAAAGAGGAATTATGTTCAAAAAAGATGACACAATGATGCAATCTTTAATAATATCCAAAGGTATTTCTATTCTGTTTATGAAATAGAGCCGCTTTTCTTATGGAGGATCATTCAGATAATGTATTCCAAGACAATTTTTTCTGTATTGTTTTTTAGTTAACTAGGCTTACTTGGAAAATAAAAAGGAGGGGGAATTAGTAAGGATTAGATAGACTCCCTTCTTTTATATGGTCTCAAGCCAATTCATTTGCTAGTTCTTTCTTTGTTTTCACATGCAGATAGATGTATTTTCCAACAGCCTGAATCAGTTCAGACTATAAATTAAAGCCTTTTCAGATGAGTACAGGTAACTTCCACCTAGATAGCTCCAAGTTTTATACAAGTAAAAGTAAGCATATTTTGGAAGACTTTACAAATAAGTATTCTATATTCTTCACAGGGAGTGGGAGCTGTTGGGCTACAGTTGTAGTCAGTGAGAAAGCAGAGAGAGGATTATCTGTGGAAGTGACGCTTACTCTGCCTGTGGGGTTGTTATGGCCACAAGAAGACTGACTGCAAATAAAGGGGGCTGGTGATGTGCAATGACTGTACAGGTTTGGAAAGGAACTGGATGGTTATTCCGTGCTCCTTTTTGTTTTCTTAGTCCAACCTGACAATTCTATATAATGCAGAATTATTCTGCAGTGCAAAAGCAGAAACCCTGATCGTAAAGGAATAAAAAGGCATCACAAATCTTTACAATGGTGTTTCAGAGTAAGACTTCTCATGTGTAATGTTTCTACATAAAAAAATAAGACAGTTTATCCTTCCTAAAGAAATAAGATGAACAATTAAAGAGTTTTTAAAATTTCCTCAACTCCTATGTTTAAAATATTTCATTTATTTGAATTGCTATTGAAATGTCTTATGACATAACAAGGTCCATCTGAACCTGTTNAGGTTGACAGGCAACTTGGAAAGATAAGTAACAATACAAATAGTCAATTGGTAGTATAAGTGATTAATGCTCCAAAAGTATGTATATAGAGAACTTTTTGTTCTAGAACTGTGGGACAGATTTCATGGAAAACTTTAGATGGCCTTAAAGCATACTCAAAGCATGAGAGTTGGGAAACAGAAAAAGAAAGAAAGAAGGGAGAAAGGAAGTGAGAGAGAGAGAGAGAGAGAAAGAATGGAATCAGGAAAGAGAAAACCCTATTTGAAGGCAAATTTGATTAGAGAAGAAAGTTCTACTGGATACTTTCTAGGGAATAAAAGAAACTAGTTCATTATATCCTACTCCAGTGGTTTTTGAATTTGTGGACTCAAGATCCAACTGTATTCTTCAAATTTATTGAGAATCCCAGAGAACTTTTCTTTATGTTTGTTACGTAGCTATATGTATATATATATATATGTATATATATATATATATAAAATATATATAATATTTAGAGTTTACTGTAAAAAACTTTTAAGTATGTATTTATTAATTGATTTAAAAATAATAACCAACTCATTGCATGCTAAAAATAAGCAATGTACTTTTATAAAAATAATATATTTTCCAAAACTGAAATAATTTATTGAGAAGAGTGGCATTGTTTTACATTATTGAAAATCTCTTCAATGATTGGCCTAATACAAGACAGAAAGATTTTATTTATCTACTTTTGCATCCTATCTTCTGTAATATCAGATGTCTTTTGGCTTCTAGACAGCTCCATTGCATATTTGTGAGATGATAAATATGGTTTTGGCCCTTGGATCCCTGAAAAGGTCTCAGGGACCACCCAACCATCCTTGGGCAACACTTTGAGAACTGCCATCTATATAGTCAACAAATATCTACTGAGCACCTGCTAAGTGCCAAACACTGTTCTAAGGGTAGAAACACAAGATAAATAACCCTGCCCTCACAATGATTAATTTCTCATAAGGAAAGGTTGATATTAAAGAGAAACAAATAAGATGATTTCAGATAGTGACAGGTAGGTGTCATAAAGAAAATAAAACGTGTTGGGATGAACTGTTGTGGAGATGGGGCTGGGTTGTTGTTTAGAGACAGAGTAGTCAAGGAAATCTACACAAAGCAGTGACATTAGGTGAGGAAGCACAGCCATATGAAGAACTGGGGAGAGCATTACATTTTGAGGGAACAGCTAGTGCGAAGACTCCAAAGTAAATTGAAGAGTTAAAGGAACAAAAAGGCCAACCTGGAAGCAGAGAAAATACTAAGAAAGAAACAGGGAGGTGGGCAGGACAATTTCATTCTTGTCTTTGTAGACTATGGTCAAGATTCTGGATTACATTCTAAATATTATTCGAAGATTTGAAGAAAATAATACCATCTAATTCACATTTTCAAAACATCACTCAAACTGCTAAATGAAGAATGGTCTATAAAAGAGCAAGAAAGTGAGACGGGAGACCATTCAGGGAAGTATTGCATTAGGCCAGATAGCAGAGGAAATGATGGGCAGTGGACAGATTCAGGATGGAGATAAAACTAACAAAAATAATATATTAATTTTCCCTTTAGTCTGATTAAAACCCATTTATTTCCCTGACCATTTCTCTAACTTGTCAAGTTCACTTTAAAACATGCTCCAATCTTTCAAGGTCTTAACTTCTTTTTCCAACTTTTCTCATACATAGCTTTAATTAGCATACTCTCTCATAGAGACCATTATAGCATATTAATCCTCTCATATCATAACTTAACTCATTGGCCTGTGATGGTGAGTCTTTTCTAGAACAACTTTTCTTGTACATTCAAAATGAATATTAATGAAGGTTACTTATACAGGCAAAAAATACGACGCCCAAGCTTACATGTGCAAAACATTCCATGCAATGTCTATTTACTATTTCTCTTTCTACTTTCCCATCTGTCCCACTCTGAATACATCTTTATCTCCTGGTTGTTGAGAGGTTGCAGGGCATCAGGGTTGTCATATTGCTGATACAGTAGGCCAAGTTTGTATATGAGCCTGTTTTGTTAAGGTGCTTGGAGTAAATAATAAGCTATCAATAAGACAAAAGAAACAATTTGGAAACAAAAGTTGAAATTAAGCATGATACTAATTTGTTTTTGAAGAACTTACACATTAGGCTTTTCTTGCGAATAGACTCAATAAGCAGCTGCTCAAATGGTGTGATGTCATGGTCTAAGAAAATACTCTTGGTCTCCAAAATGCCTCTTCTATGACTGTTGCTAACATATGAAACTTCATAATTAAAATTTTTTCAAATTTAATCCAACAGACTTAGCTCCCTGTTAAAATCAAAGTACTCTCAAGAAAGGCTCAGTAATCCTCACCCAAAATTCATGTTTTAGTTGTAACAATTGTGCTGGTTCCTTTACTAAGAGCTGCTTTGACAGATACAGGATAAAAGAAGTTATAGCTATTGGGAACCAAGAGGAAAACACACAGATATTGGAAGAAGAGGCATAGACGATTTTCTCTGCCTGCTTCACTTCAATGCCTTGGATTACTTGGCCCTCTGTTTACCTAATCATTACCTTCTCTTCCAAATTGTGATTTAGCTGAGAGTAGAGGCATGTTTAAAGAGTTCTAAGAACCAGGTTTTCTTTTCTAACTCTCCATGAGAATATCACTTACTTCTGGGATTGCTTTTTCCCCATCTGTTAGAAAGGAGATTGGTAATACCATTGGCTACCTTCGGTGAAGTGAAGAATTGAGTACCTTTTAATTTTCATTATTTTCTCATATGCATAGAACATGTTACAGTCTTCAAAGGTGCACCTTATATACTGTCTTTTAAAGAGCCACTCCGATTAGGCTTATATACCCATGCCTTATGAATATTAGGTAAACTTAGGCACAGGAAATTAATGCACAAATTCATATGGCTGAATAGTGTTATGTGATCATTTATCTTCACATCTTCCCACTATATCATGTTGACTTTTATTACTATGTCTTAGATACAACCCTTTTTATAACTGCTAACATACTTAACATATTCTATTAGTTTAAATTTTGTTTCTCTTTTTGTACAATCATTTGCCTTAATTATACTCTAACATTAATTATGTAATAAAAATTCTTACTGGGAGGAAGGAATTAAATCAGTGGCCTTTGACCCCCAAAGGAAAGCATAGAAGATTTAGTTTAATCCCATGTATTCTGGACTTCTGTGTAAATAGACTAATGAGATGAGTAAACGACCTTCTTAGCTGGATGTTTCTGTCTAAGGGTTCCCTATAGTGAATAGAACCGGGGATCTAGACCTCAAGGTTACGTGGGGCATGTCACATAAGCTGTATCACCAATGGAGTATAAAATGTTTCATATGAACTCCTTGATAGTTTATATCCTTGAAATTATTCAGCAAATCTTAGTACTAGGTAAGATCTTGAATTCATCTGAGTCTGATTTGACAATCTGATCTTCACATTTGTGAATGGATAGTACAACATACATTCTGGAAGAATCTTAGGTAGAAATATTGGCGATAAGAAGCCATTTTGTTTTCTTTGCCCTTAGAGTTAAAATGTTACTGACATAACACGTTGGTAAATAGTCTCAGTCTCTCTACTGTGTTGGTGAGATCAAAGCCAACCTTTCAAGCAGTGAAAATGCCTGATTTAATTTTAGTAGGTATAAATCAAAATTAACCCTAGGAAACTGGACCCATAAATAGCTGAGAATCCAGCTGTTTGTATTCTAAAGGCACTCACAAATCAATTTGCATGGAGGAGATGTAGCTGTGAGATAAGGGAATTGTCTTTCAGTCCAGTCAGAAGCAGTCACCAGGATCTGAAGTATCCAACAGGGAGAAAACTAGCAATTATTATGTTTTTTAAAAGGCAAGGAAAGATTGTATTGCTAATGTGAGGAATAAAGCCTTTACTTTTCGTAGTAATTTTTTTGTTCCATAGTACTTTTCTGGATAAAATATGAATACTGGGATAAAAGGGATATCTGATTTCACTTCAAAGTCAGTAAGACGAAGAATGTAACCCCCACCTTCTCATAACCAAATCAATTGATTTGTCCTTTGGTAGAATTGGCGTGGTGTTCTTTTCTCTACCTTGAATTTAACCAAATGAAATGATGCTTCTTAAATTCTGACTTTGTAAAAAACAAACATTTTCCGTATCCATTCATCTGATGATGGACATTTGGGCTGGTTCCAACTCTTGGCTATTGTAAAGAGTGCTGCGGTGAACATTGGGGAACAGGTATACCTTCCACTTAATGATTTCCATTCCTCTGGGTATATTCCCAGCAGTGGGATAGCTGGGTCATATGGTAGATCTATCTGCAATGTGGTATATCTGCACAATGGAATACTACTCAGCTATAAAAAAGAATGAAATACTGCCATTTGCAATGACATGGATGGACCTAGAGAGAATTATATTAAGTGAAACAAGTCAGGCACAGAAAGAGAAATATCACATGTTCTCACTTATTTGTGGGAGCTAAAAATAAATAAATAAATATGCACACACACACACACACACACACAAAATGGGGGGGCAGGGAGAAGACATAACAATTGCAATTCCTTGAAATTGATTTGACAAGTGAACAGAAAGGACATTGTTGGGAGGGAGGTTTCGGTAATTGGCCACAATAATCAACCACATTGCATATTGACAAAATAAAATAAAATAAAATATTTTTTAAAAAAGAACTGATCCCCAAACAAACAAACAAAAAAACCAGACAGACAAATCAGTCCTCTTGAGAGTTCAGTTTTAAATAGATCATCCTCACACAGAAAATAATTACTTCAATAAACAGATATAGAACATTATGGAATGCCACAAAGGTGGACAGATTTAAAGATTTTGTTGTTTACATAGTGTTTATTTTTAGTATACAGCTTAAAAGTTGACCTGTGTTACGGTTTAGTTTCAACTGTATTATGTTCACCCATAAAATAAGAGAGAAAATACTCCCTTTTTTCCATTCAAATTCCTGGGATCTTTCTTCTTTAATATTTTAACTTACAGTGTTTTATTACAGTCAAGTAACAATTCATATGTTTGTAAGTGGTACCTATTGTTTAAAAATACAATTAATATTTACCTATTACAGAATACACAGTTCAGTCCCCAAACCTCAAAATAAAATGCTGTGAAATGTACTTTTAGGTTATCGACACAAGTACCATTTTGAAAATATACCAACTTTCTCAATTTGAGTTTAGATCCTAGTTACCATGTCTTTTTTTCTCTTTATAATTTCCTTTGTAGTTAATGTTAATAAAACTGCTATTTTAATGCAGAAATATGAGAGATCATTTATTCAAAGTATTTAATTCAGTACTGTATAAACAGTTATGACAGTTTTGTGCTTTTCTTCTGTGCCAGTTCATTGGGCTATTACATACAAGTGTAGATAAGAAGAAGTGGGAAAGTTCCTGGGCACAGTGGATGGAAGGACCTTGGCTGCATTCTGAAGGACACCTAGGAGAAACCAGGAAGAAGCTTAGGACAAGCTGTTTAATGTTTGACTCTCACTGCCAACTGGTTGTGTTCTTTGTCACACCAGCCTCTAATTTTGGCACCTCAATCTACCTCTTATACTCTTTCTGCTAGCATTTAGTACTTAGAATTTTGTCATGTAATGAGGATTCTGTTTCACCTGTTTCCTCTACAAAAATCTGCTCACAAGGTCAGTGTCTTTCTTTTCTATGTTTTCGTACTTTCTCCTTTGGATTTTTGCCTTTTAATCTTCATTCCACGGGTTTGGAAAGGAACTGGATGGTTATTCCGTGCTCCTTTTTGTTTTCTTAGTCCAACCTGACAATTCTATATAATGCAGAATTATTCTGCAGTGTAAAAGCAGAAACCCTGATCGTAAAGGAATAAAAAGGCATCACAAATCTTTACAATGGTGTTTCAGAGTAAGACTGCTCATGTGTAATGTTTCTACATAAAAAAATAAGACAGTTTATCCTTCCTAAAGAAATAAGATGAACAATTAAAGAGTTTTTAAAATTTCCTCTACTCCTATGTTTAAAATATCTCATTTATTTGAATTGCTATTGAAATGTCTTATGACATAACAAGGTCCATCTGAACCTGTTATCACAGAGTTAAGTCTATAAACACTATTCTGAAAACATGCGTTTTCATTTACATGTAATACAGTTATTCAAGTACTTTATAGCCTGCCAAGCCCAGTTCTATGTTCCTGAGATTTTCTTTCCCCTTTATTTATAACTCCCTTCACATCTTTACAGACTGTATTTACCTACAAAGAAACTATGGCCATTAGAAATTCCTGTCATGCTTCCATCTAAAATGTAGTCATTGACTTTTGAAGTATTAAAAGAAAATACCTTTAGAAAAGTGTCACTACGGGGCAATGAGTTTATTAAAATAGATCCTGAGTTTAACACCCAGCTTAATGCATTATTTAATCTGTTGTACCTGATGAGAGGACAGATATTTCACAAGGTTAAAACTGGGAGCACAGTGGGTCAGAGATTTCCATGGTTAGAGGAAAAAAAGGGGGAGGGGACCTGAGTTTAACACCCAGCTTAATGCATTATTTAATCTGTTGTACCTGATGAGAGGACAGATATTTCACAAGGATAAAACTGGGAGCACAGTGGGTCAGAGATTTCCATGGTTAGAGGAAAAAAAGGGGGAGGGGAGTGATTAATTTAATATTTGTGTGTGTGTTTGTGGAAGAGACAATCAAGAAAAGTACTTAACATATTTTTTCTTCTCTATTTGTCTCACTTGGACCAAAGAAATTATAGCTTTTAAGACCACAGTTTGATCAGGCCTGTGCAACAATATGACAAGTAGGATGAGAGTACTTCAGCACAGATATGTACTGTCTTCCTATGCAAGTACATGTGCTCAAAGCCACTTATTAGAGACACACTACAGTCCACTCCTGCCACACTCACTCAAACTCATGAATGTCATTGTGTATGACATCTCAGACTAAAGACTGAGTGAAATCTAGAAACTTACAAACGTCTTCCTGTTCCCACCAAATCTCACAGGCAAGGCTCTGATGGCTTCACAGTATGATGCATTAGAGAATTCATCCATTTTGTTGCCTCTGGATGGTTTTTATTCTATACATAAAGAGCACCATCAGAATTTCATAGGTCTGCATGCTGAATCATTCATAGAACAGGCCATCTAATGCATATTTATGAATGTCTGGAATATTCTGTTTTATAACACTGTGCTTTTCATCATGTTTTGCATTTCAGGTTATGTACAATTATCAGCAAGCCTAGCAGCAAATTGCCCAGTCTGGAAAGTTGGGTTTGACTTAAAATTTTATGTAAAAATCAAATGTTAACATCATAGCATTCTGTTTGCAGTTGTTATTCAAAATGTAAGCTGATGAGAAGTCCCAAATGGGTTTATAAAGCTGTTAGCCTTTGTTTCATTTCAAAATAACTCTTTTTATAGACAAAGCAATAGATGACAGTCTTGAATGTAACTCATTTTCTACACTGGACTCTCTTCTAGGCACTTTTGGAGAATACAGAGATGGAAACAACTTTCTCATTTGCGACCTAAGAACTTAATATTTACTAGGGAAGAGAGTGTGTGGTAAAAACACCACAGTGCAGAACCAAGCAACAGTATTAAACCTAAGGCAGGATATAAACCTAAGACTTCTGGCGTGTAAATACAGATAGCTTCATAGAGAATGTAATTTAGAGCTGGTCTTCACTATACAGGGAATTTAAATAATGGAGTCCAGTTACCTATACAGGCATGGCATTTAGAGCAGAATCGTCTTGGTGTAAGCAAAAGATTAAACATACTGATATGCAGTTGTGCTGATTGATGTCTGGCTGGCTGATAGAACTGTTTATTATTTTTGTTAGGCTTTTAACAAATAAGGGCTACAGAGATTGTACAGTATTCTTGTTTGTCAACTGTAATATTGTTTTTCAATTTGATTTGTAATGTAACAAGTTTATATATATTAAATTTAGTTGAATGTTGATTTAAAAGGTTTTTGAGAAGTATCTCAATATAATGTCCTAAAATAGACTAAATTGAATACCCTGAATCATGCTCACATAACTTAGATCCAATTGCAGAAAACCCAACTATTAATAGTCAAGGGGATTTCTATTTATTTTTAAGTTTCCAGATTGGAGAAAGAATCTATTGCAATATGTTTTCAGGAAGCAGACATAGCTTAATATAGTACAAAGAACCAGAAAAACAACACACAGTCAGAAAGTACCAAACTCTGATTAGCAGCAGCAAGCCCATGTTGTGTCCTAGTGGACTTTACGCTTTTGGACTAATTGTATAATCAATATTCTTCTACTGGATTTCAAACTAATTTTACTCTTGAGAGTGCTTGGAGCATGGAGGGCCTTGCTGTCCAGCACATAAGTTGGCATTAAACAAAAGCAGCAACAAAAAGTCCATTGTAATACTGAAAAGAAAGAAGGTCCTTGACAAGATAAGGGATGCTATCTCCTATTACTTTCATCTTTGTTAGAATCTGAGGAATACTTAATGATTGCAGTGAAAACCTGGCTAACTGGGTCCTAGGGATGCACAAGCAAAAAAACTTCATTTCTTCTTCCCACACCTATCTTTGTGTTGTAGAGTGGTGAAATCTCTTTAAAATGAGCATTAAGAGAAGCACTGGAAGAGGTCAAAAATAGAGTGGGTATGCCATAACTAAATAAGATATGTAAAGAGGACTCTGAAGGGAGGCTTCTGTTTGTGGTTAAGCTGGGAAGATGAAATCATTCGCATACAAACAAGTGAATGGGCTGTGGTGGTATGTGGATGGAGGGAGACCCTGGATGCCACAGGAATTTGGAGACTCCATAGGCTATCCTCAGAGAAAGCACTGGACTCAGGGAACGAGACCCTAGGTAGGGCTCTGATCTGAGCATTATTCAGAGAGAGATGGAAGTGAAGTGGATAGCTTAACACATGGAAAAACATAACTACTTCTGGGTTTTTTCTTCCAAGATTACCTCTCTCTCACCTGGCCAGTATTTTGTTACAAAGTCAAAGGTAAAATTCTGAGAGATTCCAACAAAAAACCATAAATTTTATCTATTATTGTTCAATTTTAATTCTTCTAGGCATTGCCTTTCATCTCTATATGAAGAAAAGTAGAACACCTTCAGGTGATCCAAGAGAAGATTTTGATCTGCACAGTTTCCTCAGTCCTCAGAGCAGGGTCCTTGAGTGTTGCCCCTCACAATTTCTTTGCTTCCAGAGGGACTACTCAGCTTCTCTTGCCTATATCTTGTCCGAACTGTCTGTGTCTCCTATAGAAAAATACTTTGAAACCAATATTCTACCAATTCTAGTAGCAACCTCAACCCTAAAGGGGTTGCTCACAATCTGCAATTAAGTGAAAAAGCTTCTGCATATTCAAAATACCTTTCACAAAGACTACATTAACGCCATGAAATTTAGTTCTTAGTGCCCACTCTGAGTCTTAACTTTTATTCAGCATGCCATTCTTAATGAGCTTGGTTATCTGGTTTCCCAGCCCACAACAGATTAGAAACAGCAAAGGAGAAGCTGAGAAGAGACACAGTGACAACTGAAGTGACAGCTGAAGGATTGACATTGAGGGAGGAGAGAGAAAAATGATGAAGCAGGTAAAGAACTATATAACCACTTGGTACAGTAATGAATGCTCACAATGATGACCCCTCAATCATCAAGGAAAAAGAGGTAATTTGTTTAGAAACATCTGTGTAGGGAAGCAGAAGGCCAGCAGTTAATATATTTTGTAAATATTTCCACCTAATATTTAAATAGGCCTAAGCTTCAGGTACATGAAAAATTCAGTTCTCCAGAACTGCTATTTTTTAGGAAATATCCAGGTAAACAAGGTGTTACTAATCCCATCTTTAAACACCCTACTGACTTTTTTCTACAACCTGACCATAAATCGCCTCACTTTTCACTGTTTTTCAGCAGCTACCTTGTTATGAGAAGAAACAAAACAAAAATACTTTTAAGGAAAGATGTTTTCTGTTTCTATTCAAAGCCAAACATTTTGAGTTCTGAATTGAGGCAATTGATAGGCACATACTGACTTCCTGAGTATGGAAGTGTGAAGAATTTTGCATCCTTAACATGAACTTTAGAGAACTGAGTTGAGAGTTAAGTTCAGGGTTTCATTTTTACCCAACTCAACAAAATAGCTGCGGGCACTCTACAGACATTAATTCCCATTCACATGCATAATACAAAAGATGCCCTGACCTAATCAACCCATCACCGTGCATTTCGATGCATCTCTGAAGAGAGAGAGTACTTGTTTCATTGACTTGGCAATAGTCCCTACCAGTGACCTTTTATGCTATTATACTCTCCCTGAGGAAGGAATCGAGATGTGGTGAACATAGCAGAATCAAGCCCTTTCTAAGAAATTGGATTTGAAAGCAGGATTTTGGTGGATGTTAGTTTTACTTGTAGTTTTCATGTGGTTTTATGTAGCATGCTATATGGTGTTTTCTTTAAATTATTTCCATTTATTAAAGAAGACAAGCAGCAGTGTTTTTGCAGATGGACAGAGGACCTGGAACAAATAGGATGATTTTTTTAAGAGTTAGTCTGGCATGATCTTGTAATGACACAGTTCCCTTTCATGTGTATAAAATAATGCTATTTCTCTCCAAACGGGCTCCTTTTAGAGAAGCTAAAGGAATGTGAGAGGAATTTGCAGCAATGTCTGATTGCAGCCTCAACTAGCTACATATAATAAGACAGTAACAGTGAACTCTAGCCAATGAAGCATTGCAGCACCTCCAGGGAGCCTATGGGGATAAAGACAAATTATTTTAGTTCATATTTAAAACCCAAACTGGTAGAATTCTGGCTGGTATAACTTAGATTATTAGTTCTGGGGTTGCCTGTCCCTTTATGATTACTCTTTGTTATCTCCAGACCAGTAGCTATCTAGCTCTTTCCTAACATAATTTGGAAACAGTTTTTATCTTGAAGTACTGTACTGCAGGCATGGCTCTTATATTGGAGAGAGGCAAGTAGGACCAAAACCTCACAAAAGGGTGAAACGAGTCAAGCTCACCTTTGCTATCCCAAAACAGTCTGTTCTAAATGTTTATTCCCACCTCAGTTTTTTTTTTCCCTTTTCTGTAAATTTCAGTGACTCCTTATTCCATTTTGATTCTATTAAATTCAGCCCTGAAGAAACCAGCTCAAATACTGTTTTTATAAGGTGTAATAAAGAAAGGCTCTCAGAATCAAATGACCAACAAGTAATGCAGATGAGAGAATTAAGGTTGGTGGGAGAGGACAGGAAGTGGTATAGGCTGTGAATTGGGAAATGCCCCATCAAATTCTCCATTGAAATCCAGCTCATTTCTATTAAGCCGGAATGTAGACCCAACATGGAAAGATGCTTTGATTTTTTTAAGGGAAAATGAAAATCTAATTTTTTATTTGAAACTTAACATGTATAAATATGGACAACCACATCATTTTTTTTTTAAAACACTATGTTGGCCAAATAAAATATCCTGCAAACCAGTTTTTAAATTCCAACTTTAATATAAAATATCTTCACAA
>NW_007726236.1:213110-221993 GCF_000696425.1 Galeopterus variegatus
ATGTATAAATATGGACAACCACATCATTTTTTTTTTAAAACACTATGTTGGCCAAATAAAATATCCTGCAAACCAGTTTTTAAATTCCAACTTTAATATAAAATATCTTCACAAAATCTTTACTAGAAGGAGATATGGAATGTTGTGGAGGTTCAGCTTTAAACCCAGAGGAGAGTATTTCTAGTGGTGAAACTGTAGGCATCAGAAAGATAATCAGGTTGGGAGAAAAAGTAAGTAGCTCCTGAAAGTATACTTTAGAGAAAGCCTGTCTACTTCCTAGACTGTCTTTAGAAACAGGATCTATATTTTTGACTTGGTTAAATTTAAGCATAGGAGGAAAGTAGAATACAATAGGTATGCAGCCCCCAATGATGATATTGGAAACACCGATGTTAAAACAAATCTGCTATGATTTTCCAGATGCAAAAGAAACATTGGGATTTAGTGATGCAAAGATCATCTTATCTGGTCTTTCTGCAACAGCTTTTAGGTCAGAAATAAGAAAATTAAACAAGTTATTCAGTTAGTATTTTAAATAAGGTAATAACAGGATACAACCAAATTAAGAAAATTAATTTAAAAATGGATTTGAGGAGAGAAGAGACCAGAAACAGCTACAGTTGTTCAGACCTGCAAGTAATGGGTCTTATACTCATTGGAAGAGTGGTAAAGAGGTGGAAATGAGAAATATTCCAAAAGAAAAAATGACAAGATGTACTGTGCAAATAAATATAATTAGATGACTCAAAGTTTTCAAGCCTTAGCAATGGAAACAATGGTGGTGTCAATAAACTAGTTTGTAGGAGGGAAAATTCTTGTAATTTGGGTCCTATCAAGTTGGAAAAGATAGGATATTTGGACAGAAATGTCAAAAAGATCAAGCACGGGAGCTAGTGGCATACAAGGATACTGAACATTTATCAGTGTGTTGATTTCTGCTTCATGTTGTGATATGTGCAATGTTTATAGAGAAGGGTAGAAGGCTATGGACGAGATCTTGGTACAAGGCAGTGGTTACAAGATAAAAGAAAGGAAAAGCTTATTAAGGAGAACAACCAAGGTAGTATGTTAACAGTTAAGGTGGAAGAAAGTAANAGTTTTCAAGCCTTAGCAATGGAAACAATGGTGGTGTCAATAAACTAGTTTGTAGGAGAGAAAATTCTTGTAATTTGGGTCCTATCAAGTTGGAAAAGATAGGATATTTGGACAGAAATGTCAAAAAGATCAAGCACGGGAGCTAGTGGCATACAAGGATACTGAACATTTATCAGTGTGTTGATTTCTGCTTCATGTTGTGATATGTGCAATGTTTATAGAGAAGGGTAGAAGGCTACGGACGAGATCTTGGTACAAGGCAGTGGTTACAAGATAAAAGAAAGGAAAAGCTTATTAAGGAGAACAACCAAGGTAGTATGTTAACAGTTAAGGTGGAAGAAAGTAAATTAAAATAATAGTAATAATACATCTTGTCTAAATGTGATGTTCATTTCTGGACTATGAAAAAACTGGTTTCATTTATCTTTAAAAAGAAAACAAACTGGGCCGGCCCGGTGGCGCGCTGCTACAGTGCGCCGCTTGGGAGTGCGGCGGCGCTCCCGCCGAGGGTTCGGATCCCACATACAGACCGGTTCCCGCTCACTGGCCAAGATAAAAGAAAGGAAAAGCTTATTAAGGAGAACAACCAAGGTAGTATGTTAACAGTTAAGGTGGAAGAAAGTAAGTTAAAATAATAGTAATAATACATCTTGTCTAAATGTGATGTTCATTTCTGGACTATGAAAATCTGGTTTCATTTATCTTTAAAAAGAAAACAAACTGGGTCGGCCCGGTGGCGCGCTGCTACAGTGCGCCGCTTGGGAGCGCGGCGGCGCTCCCGCCGAGGGTTCGGATCCCACATACAGACCGGTTCCCGCTCACTGGCTGAGCGAGGTGCGGGCTTAACACCGAGGGTTGCGATCCCGTTGCCGGTTCCGGTCCGGTACGGGCGCAACACTGAGCGTTGCGATCCGTTGCTGGACACACACAAAAAAGAAAACAAACCAAAATTAAGTCCATTTATATAAGTTGGTAATTTGTAATAATTCTCAGAAAATTATATTTTGAAAAGCAACTGAATCTTTCCATTTGGGATGCTTTTATTTCTTAATGATATAGGTTTCATCCAGATCTGAAGTTCAAATTCTCTCAAATTCATGTTCTGTTCACATTTTTCAAAAAGGATAAGGGGAAAATTCCAATACTCTACTAGAATAAATAATATGTAAGCAAAGAATTTTGCCATTTTATGAAAAATAAACATGCCAATTTAGCTTTGTCTAAAAAAACAAAAGATGAGAAAACTTCAAACATAAAGTGGGATTTCAAGATTTTTCCTTAGCAATTTAATATGGCATAAACTAAGGATCTGGACAAAGACCGCATCTTTGTGTGTATCATAATCAGCATATTGACATACTTTAAATGATTCAAGTCGTTGTTTGGGGATTGTCAATATATGTTATCTTCTGGCTGCCTTCAAGGTAGGAAGAGATATTTGGGGAACAGCTCAACTGCAGTAAAACAGAAACCATCCAATACTATGTATTTCCTTGTTCACTTTTTCTAAGCTTTCAAGAATAAAATTTGACAGAATTTTTAAAAATCATCATTCACATTTGAGAGTTAATCCAAAAATATAATTATAAATGATATAGCTCAGTCATCAGTGTGAATTAAGTTTATTAGTTAGTATATTTTATGTTATACTTTGGTGAGATATGCAGTGGTAGGAGGAGTGAGTCACCTAGCTAAAGTAAAATACAAAAAAATGCAGGAAATTAAATACATAGATAGATGGGCAAGTATATATAATAACTCCCTGATACTATTAAAGAAAGATTTTTTTTTTACAAAATGAGTATTCCAAATAACAAATGCTTTCTGTTTCATGCAATAAAACTTTTATTTTTTCTTTTACCACTTTGAAAATAATACACACTTCCTTCCTTGTTAGATTGAACTTTCTAACATAAGTTAACCTTTTTTTGATAACTCAAGGTCAACATTATGAACATTAATCACTGTTCTGTGTTATAATACAGTAATTCCTTTGGGGCTGCTGAGGTGTGTAAAGCCGTTTGCCCTTACGCTGAGCTGCTATGCTTTCTAAATGCCTATATCTACCTTTTGAAATTCATGTTTTAAGTCCTTCTCCCTTATTAAGAAACCAATTGCTTGTTGTTATCATCAGTGTGCCTTCTTACTGAAGCTACCTCTATTCTAGAGCAACTGTTTGCTTCTGATCTGCTGTAGTCTGCAATGGCAAATAGCAGTAAATTAAAATTCTGTCACAGAGAAAACTAATACAAGGTAGAACAAAGTAGATTCTAAAGAGCACTTCTAGGAGCAAAGTGAATAAACTTCCTTGGAGGAGTTAGTAGTTATTTCAGCTTTTAGATATTTCCTTTAATTCCTAATTCTTATGTATGTTCTGGGAAGTCAGGATTGCAGAATAAACACTTTAAAGATAAGGTGATCAGTGTCCACAGAGCAGCCTAAAGTTGGCTCCTGTACATATTGCAGTACACTGCACTTAGTAGGCCCTGGATGGTTGATTAATAAGTATATATTTAGTTATATAATTACATTTGTATACAGGCATGTATGCATATATATGTATATATGTGTGTGTGTAAAACTTGTATATAAATGTGTTATTATATATGAGGCTACACTATAAAGTATTGATATTGTCCCTCCATAATTAACACTGCTGTTAAGACCACAAAAAAATGTATATTTATCTCATATAGCCTTTCAAAATTATTCCTGAATTACTGAGATTGTTTTTATTCCTCTCTTAAAACTTAGAACATGGCATGTACTGTTGCATTTCATCTTTGCTAAACCCATGGAAATAGCAGCTACTGAAAATTGCAATCCACATCATTCTGCTGGAGTATGATGGTGTTATCTCCTGATAATGAGAACAATATTGCATGTCGGCATTACCCACTGCTGTTTTATCCTTTCTGCCTCTGGACTGACACCAACCTATCACATTGTTAAATGCTAAAAACTAGTATCACCTACCTTTAGTGTTCTTACACATGCTAAAGCATGACACTCCTGATAGGCTTTCCTCTACCTTACTGCCAAGGAAGTTTAGCACCATAATTTTGAGACCATTACCAGCATCTGTGTTGAAAATCTATTCTCACTTTCTCTAGAAATAGTAAGAAAACTTTGGATAGTATAAGTGAACCAGAACAATCTAAAGATGACTTGGTTGTACATTGCATGCAAATGAGCTAAAGGTTTATAAAGATTTTCTTGGGGAAAATATATAATTCTTTGTAGGTAAAAAGATGCTACTTAGTCTTCAGTCTGGATAATTTACTTGGACATCTGCATGGTCTCACCTGGTTCACAGGTAGGAATACTGTATTAGACAGGCAGTTTTAGGACCTGGAAGAGGGAAATTAATTAATCCAGGTGTGAATTTAAACCTAAGATCTTGGTGCTGTGTACTAAAGCATAAGTTAAAAGGGCTGTTCTTTAATGGCTAACGGCTACCATTTATTGGCTATTATCTTGTGCCAGGAACTGTGCTTTATGTTTTATGCACAATCTCATTTGAGCCTCACAAAACTTTACAAGCAGATATTTTTATTAGTCTCTATTTTATAGATGAGTCAGCACGAGGCTTAGAAAGATGAAGTGCTGTGTCCAATATCACAACTAATATGTGTCAGAATACAGTTTTAATTACTATGCTGACTTTCAGACATAATGTAAATATGACCACATCCAATAATTCAAATTTACATAAACATCATTGACCTAACATCAAGCCACTTGCTTTGATTAGTTATAAAAATGGCATGGCTGTCAAATATATTAATTACCATCAAATAGTTCAGAAAAGCAAAGCCCCTGTTTCCCTTTTTTCCTTTAAGTTTTTGTGACTTGATGGGGTGGTGGGAAAGGTTGAAAGTAATTATTATTAGAATAGTACTTCTAGATTAATGTTCACTAATTTGTATTTAATAATTTTTTTCTTATTAGTATTTACTAGAATACACATTCATTATTATTTACTGGAATTCTGGCAACTTGAAATCTGTTGATGT
Organism: Galeopterus variegatus; assembly: GCF_000696425.1. Classification (NCBI taxonomy): domain Eukaryota; kingdom Metazoa; phylum Chordata; class Mammalia; order Dermoptera; family Cynocephalidae; genus Galeopterus; species Galeopterus variegatus. Next base: position 218,222 of record NW_007726236.1, read on the forward strand.
GCTTGTTACTTCATATGTGCCTAATAAAAGTCAAAGTCCTTGATTCCAGGTGCTTCTATATGGCTTGGGATCCCATGATGTTCCTTCGTGCCTACGTGTCCTGCTATATTTCATTCTCTTCAGCACTTGTCCTCTAGGGTGTGATAGAATGTTCAGCTCCATGTTTCACCTGTCACTCAAAATAAGAGCATAAGACACAGTTCACAAATTATTTTGTTCCTTGGAAAAGTTAGTTCAGATCATTTTTTTTAAAAAAGAGGTGAAAATCATTCCATTTCCACTTGGCCTAGTCTTCTGAGCAAGTAATTCTATGCATCATAGATGTTGGAAAGACTGATAAAGAACCTAGAGAACCATATCGTCTTTGCATATTTCTTCCTGTTCTTGGTTTCATGCACTTAAAATGGGCAGATGATGTAAAGATCAATTGCTCTGAGAAACTAACTTCTTGTTTTCTCAATGCCTTGGCTATAGGCTGATGAATATATTCCTTGGGTCAACAATAGGCCATGATAAAGAGGCAAGGTTATATTCGGGCTCACTTTATGTAAAGATAGAGAATGGGATTTATAAAAGTGATCTATTATTATTGTAGTATTAGCAAATTAAGGTCTATGGGGTATACTAACCTCTTCTAAGGCAGGTCTCAATGTTCTAATGGGAGATAGCTTAGAGTGTTATTTTGCTATGAAAGCATTCTCAGTGATTTGAGAGTTGAATAGCATAACCTTGAATACCAGCAGATTATCAAGGCAGGTCTCAATGTTCTAATGGGAGATAGCTTAGAGTGTTATTTTGCAATGAAAGCATTCTCAGTGATTTGAGAGTTGAATAGCATAACCTTGAATACCAGCAGATTATCACTTTTTTTCCATTGTATGCTTAACTTAAAAAAAAAAAATTAACTTGGTTTTACCTAAAGTCATCCAGAAGAGGAAATTACTTTTCCTGTGGCAAACTATTTTGATATGTGCTTATTTCTTCTTTACATTAAAAAGAATTCTATCTCACAAAGGCTGTATAATATCCTTGGTAACATTCTATAGTTTATTACTTAAAAAGTGAAAAATTTGATGTCTTATGGATCTTAGGGGAGACACTTGGAAAGATCCAATTGATTGAAATTTTATTTTTTTATTCATGTTTGACTTAACATCAACATTATAACAAGGTTACTCTCAAACTTCATTTTACCAATATTAATAGTCTATTTTCTTGCCTGCTATTTTCAAATTTTAAAGCCAACGTACATCAGAACTGGATCCTTTTAGGTCTCTGTAGGATGCTTGAGAGAGGCTTGGGTAATAAATTTGATTAAAAGAATTAAAATAAATTCAGAAAATATTATTATTTTTGTTGTTATTATATTATATAAGTTCTAGCCAAAGCAATTAGGCAAGAGAAAGAAAGGAAGAAATCAAATTGTCCCTGTTTGAAAACAAAATAATTACATATATAAAAACCCCTAATGATTCCACCAAAGAATTTTTAGAACTAGTAAATGAATTTAGTAAAGTTGCAGGATACAAAATCCAATACACAATGATTAGTAGTGTTTCTATACTCCAACAGTGAACTATCTGAAAAAGACGTTAAGAAAACAATTCCAATTCAATTGATAATAGCTACAAAAAAATAAATAAAATACCTAGAAATAAATGTAACCAAGGTAAAAGATCATTGCAATGAAAAATATAAAACATTTATGAAAGATATTGAAGAGGACACACAAAAAAGGAAAGATATCCCATGTTCACAGATTGGAAGAATTAATATTGTTAAAAATGTCCATATTACCCAAAGTGATATACAGATTCAGTGCAATCCCTATCCAAATGTCAATTATACTCTTCACAAAAATGGAAAAAACAAAAACAAAAACAAACAAACAAACAAACAAACAAAAAATCTTAAAATTCATGTGGAAATGAAAAAGACACTAGATAGACAAAGAAACTTTGAATGAAAAGAGCAATGCTGGAGGCATCACATTACCTGAGTTCAAAATATTCTACAAAACAATAATAACCAAAACAGCTTGATACTGGCATAAAAACAGACACATAAAACAATGGAACAAAATAGAGAATTTAAAAGTATGTCCATGGATTTACAACCAAATGGTTTTCAACAAAGGCATCAAGGACATACACTGGGGAAAGGATAGTCTCTTTAGTAAATGGTACTGGGAAAACTGGACATCCACGTGCAGAAGAATGAAACTAGACCTTATCTCTAACCATATACAAAAATCAACTCTCAGTGCATTAAAAACTTAAAATTAATACCTCAAGCTATGAAGCTACTAGAAGAAAACAGAGAAAATGCTTCATGAAATTGGACTAGGGAAGGATTTTTGGGGGGTGTTAGACCTCAAAAGCATGGACAACAAAAACAAAAAAAGATAAATGGGATTATATAACACTAACAAGCTGCTGCACAGCAGAGGAAACAATCAGTAGATTGAAGAAACAACCTATAGAATGGGAGAAAATATTTGAAAACTATGTATCTGACAGTATATATTATATTCAGAATATATAAGTAACTCAAATAATTCAATAGCAAAAAAATAAATAATCTAATTAAAATATGGCCAAAAGACCTGAATAGACATTTCTCAAAAGAAGTCATACCAATGGACAATAGATATATGAAAAAATGCTCAACATTACTAATCATCAAGGAAATGCAAACCAAAACTGCAATGAGATGTCACCTCACCAAACTTAGAATGACTATTACCAAAAGTCAAAAAAATAACAAATGCTAGCAAGGAAGCAGAGAAAGGAGAACTCTTATTCCCCTTAGTGGGAATGTAAATTAGTAGAGCCATTTTGGAAAACAGTATGGAGGTTCCTCAAGAACTGAAAAATATGATGCTATATACCCAAAGGAAGTTAAATCAGTATGTCAAAAAGATACCTGCATTCCCATGTTTACTACAGTGCTATTCACAATAGCCAAGGTATGGAATCAATCTAAGTGCCCATCTACAGATGAATGGATAAAGAAAATGTGATACACACACACACACACACACACAATGGACTACTCTTCAGCCATAAAACGGAACAAAATCCTGTCATTTGCAGCAACATGGATGAACTGGAGAACATTATGTTAAGTGAAATAAGCCAAACACAGAAAGACAAATACCTCATGATATCACTTGTATGTGGAATCTAAAAACGTTGATCTTGTAGTGGAAAGAGAACTAGTGGTTACCTGAGTCTGGGGAAGGTGAGAGTTGTTACACTTCCCTCTGTATAACAAAGGTGAAAAAAGAATTACTGGATTACTCAAAGCACTTCAGTAATTTCCCCATTCAGAGGAGAAAGCTGAATGTGACAGCCCTGATTCAAAGTTAGCCTCTTCCTTTTATTATAAAGACAAGAAAGTTTCACAAGAAAATTCAGTTGATTTAATCATTACAGAGAACACAAGGATATGGGCAGAATTATGGCTACCGATCGTTTTAACAAATGGAAACTAGTAACATCAGAGAAATAAAGTGACATTCTATAATGCAATTTGTAAAAGGTTAAGTCGATCCACCAACAAAAGCTTGTTCTTAGCAAACACTGTCTTTTCCTATAGCAATTTCCTTAATATTTTTACACAACAATCAAGCAACTTTCTTAACATATCAATCAATAAGTTAACCAAGGACAATTGTCCTTGAGCTGTGTTACAATTCTTTGTCTACATCAGAGACTTTAACATTCCTATCTGTAATCTTTTTTTTTTTTTTTTTTTTTTTTTTTTTTTT
>NW_007726236.1:223256-235327 GCF_000696425.1 Galeopterus variegatus
TAATTTATAAGGAAAAGAGGTTTATTTGGCTTATGATTCTAGGACAGCTGCGTCTGGCATGGGCCTCAGGCTGCTTCCGCTCATGGTGGAAAGTGACAGGGAGCTGGTGGGTACAAGCAGATCACAGGGCAAGAGGAAGTGAGAGAGAGAGAGAGAGAGAGAGAGAGAGAAGGGGCCAGGGTCCTTTAAACAACAATCAGCTCTCGAGGGAACTAATAGAGCGAGAATTCACTCACTACCTTTCCTTCCCCAGGGAAAGCATTAATCCATTCATGAGGGATCCACCCCCATGACTCAATCAGTTTACAACACTGCCACATTGGAGATCAAATTTCCACATGAGATTTGGAGGGGACAACACATCCAAAGTCCATCAATTATAATCCTCATCTCATACACAGAGTTTGGTACTGAGCTGGGACATGAAGAGAAGACAGTCTCGTCTGCATTAGCAACAAGCAGTCAAAAATATCTCAGTTTGGGGACATGATCGTATGTGATTTAAAAGATCCTCTGGGAAAGGGGGCTGTAGAGTTAGTGAGTCATTAAAGGTCCAAATTAAAAAGGTGGTAAGAACTTGAAGACAAGATGGCCAGTGCTGGTCAGTGATGCTAATGGCTGAAGGCAGATTAACAACAGTTGATTTTCATTGAAATGTGTAAAATGAATATATATTTACCCAGAAAGGAGTTACCTTAATATAACTTTTGCCCTTTCATTATAGCTGCACTGAATTTTATCTTGTTATTTAGAATAATAGGATACTTTCCAAAGATACTCAATAACAAACTATGGAATTCATCTAAATTCTATAAAGGAGAACTTTTTTGCATGTGAAATAAAATTTAAATTGTAATGCAGGCTTGTGTATTTGTGTTATATTAATGCAAACAATGGTTCATCATAATGTGTTGGTGAACTTGCCCCACAAATCTGTCCTACCAAACAAAACACCAGATGCAGATGCAATGTTTAGAATGGTGACTTGATAAAATTAGACTCATTGGGCAGGAAAGAAAATGAAAAGCTCTAAATAATGTCATTAGCAGTTGGGAGAATGAAAGAAAAGTACTCTGATAATATCTCAGACCCTTACTCAATTGACATTTAAAAAATATATATTTTTTTTTTCTTATTATAGAACTAATACCTACTTATTCTTTCAAAAACAAAATTACGGAAATGCATATTGAGGAAAGTGGGCCTTTCTTATACCATAGATTAGTAAAAGTAATGGAGCTGCCTTCACAGGGGGCTTGAGGGATAGAGTAGAGATGGGGTAGACTGCCCTGAATTCCTTTTTGTGCTTTTTGAACCATGTGGACATATTATTATCTATTCAGAAAACAAAATAAGTTCCTCTAAACCTTTATTCCTCTGCAATCTGGATCCAACCAACCTCTGTCTCAAGCTTTGTCCCAAACCATTTCCCTGTGTGAGTCCTGTAACAACACCTTTAAGTTGTGCTAAGTCATCCTGTCCTTCCCCAGCTTTTTTTTTTTTTTTTTTTTTTTTCTGTGCCTAGAATTTACTGTTTTTAAAAGCACAGATTTTTGACAAGAATATTTCAAAAAGGAAAGACTGAAAAAGATACACAAGCCGTCATGCTCCTCTGTGGCTTATTATACAGTTCATGCTTGCTTGGTAGCAAAGGATTTCTGGGATGAGAACAATGGCGGATCTACCCTCTGCCTGTTATCCATGAACGGCCACACATTTATTTCATATCTCACTGTTCTCCAAAAACCAAAAAAAACAACCCCCAAAACCATTTTATTTTAGTCACTTTGCAATTCATGGTGTTTAACACCTGGTATCAAATAATGATTTGATGTTTTTACATGTAATTTTAAAATAATGAATGCTGAATGAATGAATTTTAACAGTGATTTATAATAGAATCTTATTTCCTCTTGATCTCTCAAAGCTTATCTGATTCTTCAAGTCTCAAAACAGAGCCTAATAGCTTAAGGACCAATGGACATTTCTCTTCTTTGAAACTCTTTAGTACTTGCTTATCCTCACCATTTGGTTCTTAATTTGTATAATAATAATAACAATTATTATTATTATTAGAGCTAATACTTAATAGTTGGCATGTGTATAGCACTGCCTTAAGCATATTGTATGTATTATATTTTTTAATTCTTATAACAACGAGTGAGGTAGATACAGATATCATCACATTGTACCGATGAAAAAATTGAGGCTCAGGAAGGATAAGTAGCTTACCCAATATCACGTAACTAATATGGAGCAGAGCTGAGAATCCTGCCCAGTCTACAGTAAGACCTATACTCTTAACCACCAAACTGTATTGCCTTCTGCTTGTGGACTTTCCTCAGATTTTTGTTTTTCATTCATGCATATTCTGTCTTCTTGATCAGATCAGTAAGCTTCTTAACTCACTATACACACAGTGCCCTCGATAGAGCTAACTGTGGTGCAGGTCACTAGCACATATTGATTTATTATAATATTCTTAGCTAATACACTTCATTTTTGTTTTTGCTTTTATGATAGTTCCTAAAATTCAGATTTCTCAAATAGTATACTTGAATTCAAGGACTAAAGTATATGTGTGCCATGTTAACTTTAATCTGGAGTAACTGTACTAACAAAATGGTTCATGGCTTAATTGGTGAACTTTTGAGATAATGTATAAATATTGCTTGTTTACATTGCATTGGAATAGCTTGAGTTAACATATTTCACTGTTGTCTCAAAAGGAATCTTCTAGTTTATCATCACTCCACTATTGCATTGGAATAGCTTGAGTTAACATATTTCACTGTTGTCTCAAAAGGAATCTTCTAGTTTATCATCACTCCACTGGCCAAATGAAAATGCTTCTCTTTTCCTAATTGTGCTGCTTATTATATAAACAAGCCAAATCTACTTGATACAGCTTAAATGTAAATTGTTTTGCAAGCAGTGGTAGTCTAACACAGCAAATTAAGTTATTTTTGAAATCTATCTATGTTTCTATTTTTGATGAGTAGCCCAAAATACTGAAGCAGCATGTTAAAAGCAAATAGTATTGCCAATCAATATAAAAAATCTGTTGATTCCCAAAATAGTATTTTTGGTTTGTGGGATTGCTGGGCTATTTCATTTCTTTCTTCCATAGCTAGTCTTTTTTCACTTCAAATTAAGCACATCTAAAATTAAAATCATCTTTGCCCCAAAACATATCCCTTTCCTTTATTTTCTCCCTGCGTTAACTGGGCCACCATTCACCCAAGCCAAGAACCTGGGAGCCATCCTCAGCTTTTACTTCTGTCTTATCCCCATGGAGAAGGAATCACAAAGTTCTATTGTTTCCACTCCAGAGCACTCTCAGGTGTCTCCCCCTCTTTTCCATGCCACACGACTTCTTGAAACCTGTAATTCCTCACCTGAACTATTGCAATAGCTTTTTGAGGGACCTCCCTACATCCTTTTTGCCTCCCTTCCATTTTTCCACACCTAGTAAAACTCAAATAGGATATGGTTCTCCCATTTGAAAAATTGTTCCACGTGTCCCCATGGCCTAAGAGTGAACCACAAACTTAATGGGAGAGCAGAGAATGCTTCCTTGATTTGCCTTGTGAATCGTCTGCTGAGCTTTCCTTACCATCTCCACCTCTCCCCCAGCTCCAGCCATCCAAACTGCTTGGTGGTCCTTCACGAGTTCCTTCCCCTTGAAGCCTTTTGTTCAGACTTCCTTCTCTAAAGAGAATGCCTTTCCCTCTATTTTACCTCCCAGACAACATTTTACCATTTTACCCTCCCAGACAACGCCATCAAGTATTTCTTACTCTTCTCTAAGTGGCATTACACCCTGTATACGCCTTTCTTAAGGCTTTTATTGCACATTATTATAATTAGCTATTTACCTATCCATCTTTCCTACTAGTTGGCAGGTTTTGAAGATGGTGGTCTAGGTCTTACTTATCGTTGTTTCTCCACTACCTAAAATCTACCCTTGTAAATAGAAAGCGTTTAATCTGTTGAGTGGCTGGATGGGTTGATGGGTGAATGGATGGATTTATTTCTTCTTCATATGTTAGTATTTTCCCACAAGTCACTTTTTCTGTAAAATAATTTTGCTGGTTATCAATTTTCCTGCAAAATAAAATAAAATAGAACAAACTTTTCTGAAGCATCCTAATAATTTTGCACACCCAGCCATAATTCCTATACTGCTCAATGTAAATGTCTTTTAGGGGCAATCCTGAAGATTATCTTTCTTTTGTATTCCATATAGAATGGGGGAGCTCATTGTATTTTTACACAATGAAGAGAAAAATTAAGCACTTTAAAATTGTGGTATATATGAGCCGGCCCGTGGCTCACTCGGGAGAGTGCGGTGCTGATAGCACCAAGGCCTCGGGTTCGGATCCCATATAGGGATGGCCNTTTTTTTTTGTGACTGTTAAGGGGATTGCAACCCTTGGCTTGGTGTTACCCACACCGCGCTCAGCCAGTGAGCGCACTGGCCATCCCTATATAGGATCTGAACCTGCGGCGGGAGCGCCGCTACACTCCCAGCGCTGCACTCTCCCGAGTGAGCCACGGGGTTGGCCCCCTATCTGAAATCTTAAAAAGTAAGGCTTTACCTGAAACTACAGGGCTTTGGAAGCTAGGCCCTGTGAAATACATTTGCTTTATTAAAGTTAGTACACTCCACAGAGAGTGAGAGTAGGTGGAGTGAGACAAGATGAGATTGGTTAATGTGTATAAAATGAAAGGAAGGGAGATGTAAGTTCTATTGTTCTGTTACCCACTAGGGTGACTATAGCCAATAGCAATGTAATCAAGATAGATAGAAGAGAGGATTTTGAATGTTATTCCAACAAAGAAATAATAAATGTTAAAAGTGATGGATATGCTGATGACCCTGATTTGATCATTAGGATCAATTGATGCATTGGAAATGTTTTGAAACATCACCCTGCATCCCATAAATTTATACAATTATTATGTGGAACTTTGAAAATGATGATGATTACTATTATTATTCTACTTAGGTTAATTTATCCAGGCATCATATACATTATAATTATTCACTGAACTATCTGAGTATTTATGGCAAGTAATAGATGTGATGTTAATTTTTCCTAAATTAAATTTTAAACAAAAATTGTTGGTGGGTTTCACTGAATTCCTGAGGTGATGTTTAGAGGTAACATAGCTTATAGGACAGAATATTAAACAGGAAAAAAAGTCATGATTCTAATGCTTACCAAATATGTCACTCAAGGAAATCATCTCTAATTGATTTTCATATATGGTGTATGAGCTTTACTCTAGTGCGTTTGGGGAATTTGTAATATCTCAAAGTAGTGAAACCACACTAAAACCCTGGTTCTGGAAGAGCTAAAGCATTTTCAGTTTTTCTTCTTTGCCTGTACAATTCAACTGTTTCCTGTTCTTGCGCCATGCTAAAAACAGACAACATTACTTTTTGTGTTCTTTGATTCTGTGTAGCCTAGTTGTCTACTGGCTTGATCACAGCCCTTCAAATAGGGGAGAACCTCAGCCTCTGCTCCAAACTCAGAGAGTCCTCCCAAGAGGGATGCCTCCCCTTGCCCATGCTCAAAACTATTCCATCACCTGCAATCCCGACTCGGTATCCACCTCATTATTTCTCTCCTCCTTGAGAATCTGCTCATGCAGGCTCTCTTCTTCCAGTAAAGCATTTTGGAGAAGAAAGTATCAGTGTAGCTCCTGTCTCAATCTGTACTAAGCATGTGTCTGCACATCTCCCAAGAGCTACCAACCTCTAGTGTCCAGAGTGATACCACATCTTGGAGATGGAGATGTCTAGAAGAAAATTCCTTCCTTTCCAACTTTGTGCCTCCACTAGAATTTCTAATATTTCTCTTTGTGGCCCCTAGTCTCACAAATTCACTTTTGAGCCAATCTAAGCTCTATATCTTTAGGAACTAAATCCAGTAAAATAGATTGTATGGTTCTAATTTGCTCTCTTTGATCATCTTGCTTTACTCCCCCACCTCTGTCCATTTCCCAACTTTCTTCTCTCTCAATTATTGTTAGTCCATTTGTGCTGCTATGACAGAATATCTGAGACTGGGTAATTTATAAAGAAGAGATGTTTATTTGACTTACAACTCTGGGACAGCTGCATCTGGCACGGGCCTCAGGCTACTTCTACTCATGGTGGAAAGTGACAGGGAGCTGGTGGGTACAAGCAGATCACAGGGCAAGAGGAAGTGAGAGAGAGAGAGAGAGAGAGAGAGAGAGAAGGGGCCAGGGTCCTTTAAACAACAATCAGCTCTCGAGGGAACTAATAGAGCGAGAATTCACTCACTACCTTTCCTTCCCCAGGGAAAGCATTAATCCATTCATGAGGGATCCACCCCCATGACTCAATCAGTTTACAACACTGCCACATTGGAGATCAAATTTCCACATGAGATTTGGAGGGGACAACACATCCAAAGTCCATCAATTATAATCCTCATCTCATACACAGAGTTTGGTACTGAGCTGGGACATGAAGAGAAGACAGTCTCGTCTGCATTAGCAACAAGCAGTCAAAAATATCTCAGTTTGGGGACATGATCGTATGTGATTTAAAAGATCCTCTGGGAAAGGGGGCTGTAGAGTTAGTGAGTCATTAAAGGTCCAAATTAAAAAGGTGGTAAGAACTTGAAGACAAGATGGCCAGTGCTGGTCAGTGATGCTAATGGCTGAAGGCAGATTAACAACAGTTGATTTTCATTGAAATGTGTAAAATGAATATATATTTACCCAGAAAGGAGTTACCTTAATATAACTTTTGCCCTTTCATTATAGCTGCACTGAATTTTATCTTGTTATTTAGAATAATAGGATACTTTCCAAAGATACTCAATAACAAACTATGGAATTCATCTAAATTCTATAAAGGAGAACTTTTTTGCATGTGAAATAAAATTTAAATTGTAATGCAGGCTTGTGTATTTGTGTTATATTAATGCAAACAATGGTTCATCATAATGTGTTGGTGAACTTGCCCCACAAATCTGTCCTACCAAACAAAACACCAGATGCAGATGCAATGTTTAGAATGGTGACTTGATAAAATTAGACTCATTGGGCAGGAAAGAAAATGAAAAGCTCTAAATAATGTCATTAGCAGTTGGGAGAATGAAAGAAAAGTACTCTGATAATATCTCAGACCCTTACTCAATTGACATTTAAAAAATATATATTTTAAGTGTTAAATAAGATGGCATAATAAAAAAGCATATGAAGGAAAGTTTAATATTCATAAATAGGGTTCTTAGAATACATCCTCCTATTAGCCATGATTCAAAATAATTCCTGAAGTGTCATTTAAAAGCAGGTGGTGATTTGTACAAATACCAGAGGCAAGACTATTAATAAACCTCTTATGGCACACTCCACGTACATGAAGAAGTAGGAATGGACTTGGGAATGGAAGGGTGGGAGAGGGAAACTGCTTTCCCAAGTACTGACCTGAGAAAGAGAATATCTGCTTATAATCTTATTTTATGTTTGGACTTTTTTCCACGCAAATTTTTATAGCCTAGATATTAAGATTTGACAAAGAAACACTTGTCCTTTGTATGTGCTCATAGAATGTATTCCCAGTAGTCCAGTCTAGTCTCTCAGCCAGTTGAGGAAAAGCTAATCGATTAATTCAGTGAAAAGTTCTCCAAACCAATTGAATTAAATAAATTGATTGGCTGTGTGACTGAATTAGGCCAGTAAATTTAGTCAAAAAGGTAGGCTTTTTAACTGAGTGCTAACACAAAAACCTGTAGTTGGCAAAAGAGATTGAAATACAGTAGAGTTTCTTAGAGAGTGTCAGGAAATGTTAAAGCCAACTTAAGACATTTTTATACTCAAGTTACAATACCACTGACTTATTCAGGACTCTTCAATAGCCTGCACACAGACATGACAAAGTTAAATTCTGTAAGAGAATGTCAATTATAATAGCTGTTGAAAACTCATTAAAATCTGACCATGAGATTCTTCACAGAGCTAGAACAAAAAAGCATTATGAGAATGTCCCAAACTGGCCATTACCTGTGTTTTTTTTTTTTTTTTTCTGTGCCTAGAATTTACTGTTTCTAAAAGCACAGATTTTTGACAAGAATATTTCAAAAAGGAAAGACTGAAAAAGATACACAAGCCGTCATGCTCCTCTGTGGCTTATTATACAGTTCATGCTTGCTTGGTAGCAAAGGATTTCTGGGATGAGAACAATGGCGGATCTACCCTCTGCCTGTTATCCATGAACGGCCACACATTTATTTCATATCTCACTGTTCTCCAAAAACCAAAAAAAACAACCCCCAAAACCATTTTATTTTAGTCACTTTGCAATTCATGGTGTTTAACACCTGGTATCAAATAATGATTTGATGTTTTTACATGTAATTTTAAAATAATGAATGCTGAATGAATGAATTTTAACAGTGATTTATAATAGAATCTTATTTCCTCTTGATCTCTCAAAGCTTATCTGATTCTTCAAGTCTCAAAACAGAGCCTAATAGCTTAAGGACCAATGGACATTTCTCTTCTTTGAAACTCTTTAGTACTTGCTTATCCTCACCATTTGGTTCTTAATTTGTATAATAATAATAACAATTATTATTATTATTAGAGCTAATACTTAATAGTTGGCATGTGTATAGCACTGCCTTAAGCATATTGTATGTATTATATTTTTTAATTCTTATAACAACGAGTGAGGTAGATACAGATATCATCACATTGTACCGATGAAAAAATTGAGGCTCAGGAAGGATAAGTAGCTTACCCAATATCACGTAACTAATATGGAGCAGAGCTGAGAATCCTGCCCAGTCTACAGTAAGACCTATACTCTTAACCACCAAACTGTATTGCCTTCTGCTTGTGGACTTTCCTCAGATTTTTGTTTTTCATTCATGCATATTCTGTCTTCTTGATCAGATCAGTAAGCTTCTTAACTCACTATACACACAGTGCCCTCGATAGAGCTAACTGTGGTGCAGGTCACTAGCACATATTGATTTATTATAATATTCTTAGCTAATACACTTCATTTTTGTTTTTGCTTTTATGATAGTTCCTAAAATTCAGATTTCTCAAATAGTATACTTGAATTCAAGGACTAAAGTATATGTGTGCCATGTTAACTTTAATCTGGAGTAACTGTACTAACAAAATGGTTCATGGCTTAATTGGTGAACTTTTGAGATAATGTATAAATATTGCTTGTTTACATTGCATTGGAATAGCTTGAGTTAACATATTTCACTGTTGTCTCAAAAGGAATCTTCTAGTTTATCATCACTCCACTGGCCAAATGAAAATGCTTCTCTTTTCCTAATTGTGCTGCTTATTATATAAACAAGCCAAATCTACTTGATACAGCTTAAATGTAAATTGTTTTGCAAGCAGTGGTAGTCTAACACAGCAAATTAAGTTATTTTTGAAATCTATCTATGTTTCTATTTTTGATGAGTAGCCCAAAATACTGAAGCAGCATGTTAAAAGCAAATAGTATTGCCAATCAATATAAAAAATCTGTTGATTCCCAAAATAGTATTTTTGGTTTGTGGGATTGCTGGGCTATTTCATTTCTTTCTTCCATAGCTAGTCTTTTTTCACTTCAAATTAAGCACATCTAAAATTAAAATCATCTTTGCCCCAAAACATATCCCTTTCCTTTATTTTCTCCCTGCGTTAACTGGGCCACCATTCACCCAAGCCAAGAACCTGGGAGCCATCCTCAGCTTTTACTTCTGTCTTATCCCCATGGAGAAGGAATCACAAAGTTCTATTGTTTCCACTCCAGAGCACTCTCAGGTGTCTCCCCCTCTTTTCCATGCCACACGACTTCTTGAAACCTGTAATTCCTCACCTGAACTATTGCAATAGCTTTTTGAGGGACCTCCCTACATCCTTTTTGCCTCCCTTCCATTTTTCCACACCTAGTAAAACTCAAATAGGATATGGTTCTCCCATTTGAAAAATTGTTCCACGTGTCCCCATGGCCTAAGAGTGAACCACAAACTTAATGGGAGAGCAGAGAATGCTTCCTTGATTTGCCTTGTGAATCGTCTGCTGAGCTTTCCTTACCATCTCCACCTCTCCCCCAGCTCCAGCCATCCAAACTGCTTGGTGGTCCTTCACGAGTTCCTTCCCCTTGAAGCCTTTTGTTCAGACTTCCTTCTCTAAAGAGAATGCCTTTCCCTCTATTTTACCTCCCAGACAACATTTTACCATTTTACCCTCCCAGACAACGCCATCAAGTATTTCTTACTCTTCTCTAAGTGGCATTACACCCTGTATACGCCTTTCTTAAGGCTTTTATTGCACATTATTATAATTAGCTATTTACCTATCCATCTTTCCTACTAGTTGGCAGGTTTTGAAGATGGTGGTCTAGGTCTTACTTATCGTTGTTTCTCCACTACCTAAAATCTACCCTTGTAAATAGAAAGCGTTTAATCTGTTGAGTGGCTGGATGGGTTGATGGGTGAATGGATGGATTTATTTCTTCTTCATATGTTAGTATTTTCCCACAAGTCACTTTTTCTGTAAAATAATTTTGCTGGTTATCAATTTTCCTGCAAAATAAAATAAAATAGAACAAACTTTTCTGAAGCATCCTAATAATTTTGCACACCCAGCCATAATTCCTATACTGCTCAATGTAAATGTCTTTTAGGGGCAATCCTGAAGATTATCTTTCTTTTGTATTCCATATAGAATGGGGGAGCTCATTGTATTTTTACACAATGAAGAGAAAAATTAAGCACTTTAAAATTGTGGTATATATGAGCCGGCCCGTGGCTCACTCGGGAGAGTGCGGTGCTGATAGCACCAAGGCCTCGGGTTCGGATCCCATATAGGGATGGCCGGTTCGATCACTGGCTGAGCGTGGTGCTGACAACACCAAGTCAAGGGTTAAGATCCCCTTACCGGTCATCTTCAAAAAAAAATAAATAAATAAAAAAAAAATTGTGGTATAGGCATTGCTATAAAGCATAACTTCAATGGCACCGGCTTTATTTTATTTTCATTCATATATACATAATTTGGCAAATAAGAACACTTCTCTTGCTAGTACTGATAGAAAACTAATTAGATTCGAACATTTTTTTAAAAAAAAGTTTCAAAAGCATCATAATTTCTCAACTAATAAATTGCAAATATAAATGTATCTGGATAATTTTCTGGACTACAATAGAAATGCATTTTTATACATCTACCCTTAGAGATAAATAGGCAAACCTGAGAGCTGGCATATTTTCTAAACTACTTTGTTTTAATTACTATCACACTCTTCATTTTCTTAGCTTCTTTCAAAATTCATATTGCCCATTGTTACTGTTTGCTTTGTAACCTATGCAGATATGAACAGGTTATAGAAATACCAATTAAACAGTACATTATTCAGTTTAGCAAACCAGAGCCAGATGATGATTGCATTACATTATATGTGATCTAAATGTGGTGTTTGGCAAATGTAAAGGTATGTTTGAATTATAAATGTATAGTGATGTTCGCAAAAACATGTTTGATTTAATAGGTAATATTTCATAAGAAATCTTCCATTTTAGGGGATCTCATGAAAAAGTTTCATGGAATATAGCCATCTAAAATGTATTTAATAAGTTTAAATGTAACAATAATCAACCCAGATTTCTAAGTATTGTGAGAAGGGTACAAGATTTTATCCATAACCAAGCTGGAAATTTCAACTGAATACCATTTTGTCTTCACTTAACGTCTTTTCTTGAAACTCTGTTGGGTGAACTATTGGTGTTCACATTTTACTCAGAAGAAGACTGAAGTGGGGGGAATTAAACTTCAGAGTGGATGATTGTAAAATTGATTTTGCAACCTTGTTTTTCTAAGACCTCTTTAAAGAATTCTGGGATTCTTTATAGAATCCTCTAGGGATTTAACTTCAATTTAAAATTGCAAATCAAGTTTATCAAAAATGTGTCTCCTCTTGACCACAGCAATTATATGTCCAAGGCAGGTGTTCTTTGTAGAAGAATAAATGTATAGCCACATTTGAATGAAATCATGGTTTTTGATGAACTTTA
>NW_007726236.1:236511-237898 GCF_000696425.1 Galeopterus variegatus
TGAAAACTGATGAAAAATTGTTATGTAATATCTTTAAAGTTTTATTGCATCTGTAACTACCTATTCTTACTGGAGGCTTGAATTCTTTAGTGTAAAAAACCAGCAAAAATATTGATGGTTAAAATATTCTACTGAATTAGCAAAGCTTCACTTCAACCATTACTTATTTTTTTTTTTTTTTACTTAAAATGTACTATCATATTGAAATACAAAAGCTTTTTTCCAAGGCCAACATGCCTTCCTACACAACAAATTACACTCCAGGTTCTTACTATTGGTAACGCATATTTAGTTACACAATGTGCATGAAATAAGCAAAAAATGATTTGTGTGATTTGAGGCATAGTGAATATTTAATAAATTTGGTATAATGAATATTTATCATCAGGAGAAAGAAATAATTTGAAAAAAATAATATTGAAAATATAAAATAAATCAAGGAGAAAAAAAGTAGTATTGTATTGCTTTACTGTATTCAGAAATTGAAAAATCTGGATTGTAGTTATCAATGTGGAACAAAATGATGCATCATTTGCTGTGAAAATAGCCAATAGATTAAAAACTAGAAGAATCTATTAAGTTTGTTGTACAGTATGTGGAATGTAAAGTGTTATTAATCTTCTTCATCATTATTCAGTTTCTATAGCAACTTGGAATATTCTTGTGCTCAAGAGAAATACCTTGATATTTCTTTCTTTGCATTGTCAAAACAAAAAAAGAAAAAATAAAATAGATCTTAGTTTGTGGAAATTAGGTCTTTTTATATGTGTTTCAGTTATTTATTTTGAATTAATATATATATATATANTACCATTAAGGCAGACAAAATCCACAAATAGATGCTAAAATTAGTGGGTGAAAGTTTAAGAAAATGAATATTTTCATAGCCTTAAAGTGTCTTTCCCAAAGTATTTATTTAATACACAGTGAAAAATAATAGTGCAAAAGTAATTAGTAACAGTGTTTTTGCAGTATAGAAACATGGTAGGCACAAACTAAACCAAATCATCAAGGTTACTATCAATAAGACATAGCAACATCTTTTATCCCCAGACATAATGCACTGAAAGGGGCATATCACTTATGGAATATTATTGGAAAAATCCCTAACATCCATCTAATCATATGAAAATATCAGACAAACCTAAATTGAAGTACATATTACAAAATAACAGATCATTACTCTTCAAAATAACTGATCCCTACTCTTCAATAACTGATCATTACTCTTGATTATGAAATTCCACCTGAAATCCCTGTTGCATGCTGTTATAATTCTGAAGCACACACCTGATAATAGGCATGCCCTGTGACCAGCAGAAGGAAAAAAATCCCTGTGCTCTTAAGGCTGTCTATGTTTTCCAATCTTTTACACATTATGATGCCC
>NW_007726236.1:238523-250179 GCF_000696425.1 Galeopterus variegatus
AAAGCACACACCTGATAATAGGCATGCCCTGTGACCAGCAGAAGGAAAAAATCCCTGTGCTCTTAAGGCTGTCTATGTTTTCCAATCTTTTACACATTATGATGCCCAAGAAAATAATGATGTTTGCCTGAGTTCTACCCAGCTGCTGCAAAAACAGAGATATTGATATCACAGCACAACTGTTCAGTTTTCAGCACAACCCAATTCATGGCACTAATTAAATGTACAAAGTAATTACAGGGCAGTATTTCTGATCAAATCTTATTTACCCCTCCCTGATGTATGATATGCAATTACTCCTTTTATCTTAATTTCTGGATATCAATATTTGACTAGAAGAAATTTTTCAGTAGTGATTTAATAAGTTCATGGGTTATAAACAAGCAAACAAAAAATGTTTACATATTGACTCTTTCAACTCTTTGAGCCATTCACTTAAACTTGAACAGAAGAACACTGATTAAGCAGGGCTTGAGACAACCACTCTAATTCTCTATTTTTCTTTTTTTGGCCCACACGTATACATGTACACATATATATGTATATTTTCAAGATGCTCCTTGAAAACACCAACGAGACATTGAATCAAAAAATTAAGTATGGCCCTGGATAGCAATAAATGGAGCCCTTGGTTGAAAAAGAAAGGGGAAGTTGAGGCTTAGACACTGTGAACTTCTAGGATTGAAATACCATTCAAAATGCTTCCCATTGTTTCTAAAGAGCATCTTGTTACTTAAGGACAACCTAGGAGAAACTATTAGATAAATAATGCATAGAATCTTACTTGGTTCAAGGAATTTTGTTAGAATATAGATAATACTAAACACAATTTTTTTCTGAAAAATATAAGGCATTATACAAATTTAAATAATAAGAAAGATGTTTGTGGATGGGACATAACAAACTTTAGAATACGGTTCCAAAACTCAGAATTTTTAATGTAGTTGGAATAGATAAGACATACAAAGGTGCAATAACAACTAAGCTAAGATCATAAGGCCAGAGGTAACACTAGAGACATACAAGTGGTAAAGATAAGAAAAAATACAGTATTTTAAAAACAGAAAATATCATTCCTAACCAGAGACAATAGGGAAAGGTACTTAGAAACATTAAAAAATTTTGAGCTGAGCATTAATGCATGGGTGTGAAGAGAAAACTCAGAGCTCACATTAAATGCTGCAGAGTCTCAGTGGACACTGGTTATCTCACCTATATAAAATTCTATCCTGGTTCTTATAAATTAGCAAAATGGCCATCAGCTACATTAATCTATCATTACTTGCAGAATGAGATTTATTTCACAGCAATTAATAAACTGAAAGAAACTAAAAATATCTTGCTTATTCTATGTACATGTGTAACCAATATTATGTCCTTCTAATGATTTGAAGCCCTTCATTCACCCTGCTATTTGTAACACTTTACTAAATGTTAATAGAAGAACCCCTCTGTTATTTTACTTCTCTGAAGACAGCAATTATGAAATTGTCCCTGATGAATAGCAAACCATGCTGATAACATGCAATTACGATGCATCATCAGAAAAAGAACAGTGCAGTTTATTTGACCGAGTTAAATTTTTCAAAAGGAAATAACTTGTCTTAATTCTTTTTGTTTCCTCTATATTTCACATTTATATCCTTTTTTCTTTAGAATAAAAGCACAAGTTGTAAATGATTAGAATATCCTAACAGCTTTGAAGAATGAAGGAATATGGGGTTATAAAGCAAATTGCATTGAAGTAAAATAACAGGAAAAAAAAAAAAGTTTTTCCATAGCTATTTAAAAACAAAATGAGGTCATTTCTTACTGATACCCTCACCATACCAGCCAAGTGTTCTCTAAACCTAGGGTCTATAAATTTTGTTAAGTGTTCTTCACCACATACACCCCAAAATCCTTGTTTTATGCTCTGGAACTTAGAATTAGTGTGTACTGTCTGACCCAGAATGCTGGGACAGTAATTTTAAAATATTGTAACAATGGTTATCACTGGTATTTATTTATTGAAACAGAATATCTTAAGGTATGAGAGGGCACCCTCCCCATATTCCAGGTAATGTTTTGGACTCTGTGTTATTAAATAGTAGGAAAGTAGTAAATCAACTGAATCTAGTGCATGAAATTAGCATAATAATTAGAGGTTGACCTTACCGTAGGTCACAAAAAGTGTTTAATGTCTTATTCATCTGTGCATACAGAGGAAGAAAGTGGCCTGTGGAGACAAGTAAACTGGAATCTATCAAAGCAACCATGATATGTTTAAAGAACAAAGTTAATTATGCTTTTAGTTTATCACATGTTTGATGCTGTAAAGGTTAACATGATTTATTTTTTCTCTTTAGAAAGCTTACATGTGAAAGAACCAAAATTACATAAAAGTCTCTATTTGAAAGATAAATATATCTTTGTCATTTATCAAGAATTATTGTTCTGCACAAAAGGTGATAGCAATAGGCTATTTTTATTGCAAAATATGACTAAAAGATACCCTACAGCTTCAGGTTTTTTTTTTTTTTTTTTTTTAGACTATCAACTCCGTTTCCTATTACGTCAACCTAAAGCTTTATCTCAGCTTCAGAGGGAATATCAGAGTATGCAATTTGGTTTCTGAACTCATGGCAAAGTTTCTGGTTGAGATGAGATGACTAGCTTCTCTATGCCTAGACAGAGAAGGATATTGTAAAAGTCAAAATTAACTACAGATACTTTTCTGTTAAATCTTTCAAAAGCATCAAGAGCGTTGCCTGTGATTCTACACAGTAATTCTGGGGCCAAAGTTGGAGAAGGATGTTTTTAGCAGCAGTGCAGAAAAAACAAGCCCCATTCCTGTTCATCTATTCCCTCCACACACCCCTTTTTTATGGAATCTCTTAAAATTTGAATTCTCAAGAGTTCATTTCTAAGCTAGAGATTTGGGATAAATATTTCTGCTAGATGGCTTAGGCAAATTTCTCTGAAGAGGGAAGCATGCTCTTGTTTCTTTTGTATTATAATTATTTTCTTTTTTAGAAGACAGGAGGAGAGTCATGCATTCTGATTGGAAAATGCAGATGGTATTTTGGAATGATTTCAAGATTGCTTTTAGCATTTGCGAATTATTTAAATAAGTGGTTTCTGTAATTATGTGTTTGTCCTCTATCTGCCATAACAGACTGTAAGCTTCAAGAGGGTATATTTGGTTATCATTGTATTCCTAGCCCCCAGAGCACAGCACCTAACCCATAATAGGAGCTACCTAAATACTTGTTTACTGAAGAGTAAATTAATACACTAAATATGTGTTTTTAGTATTTAAAATAATGGTTTTCCTAGAGATCGATGCCCTTGAGGCTAATATGCATAGACTCAGAAAGCAAGGATTCAGCTACTGGGAAATAGACCCTAGGTATTTTCAGCCAACTAAAGTAAAAAAAGTTAAAATAATACAAATATTCTTAATACTTTAAACTCAGAATTTTATTTTGTGATACAGAAACTGCAATGTAAGAATGAAGAAGTGGATAGAATGCATATTGTTATACAAATAGATTGTGAATTTTGGAATACTCATATGTGAATTACTCATGTGCATTTGAAAATTCCAGATTAACTTTTTCCTGCAACTCAGAGTGAGTTGAGGTTACCTTTTCTGCACCAATTGTCATATATCCTAGAGGAACTCAAGCAAGTGTGCTATTAGCCCAAGCACAACAAAATTAGAAAGGCAATTTTAAGTAGAGACAATGTCAAATACATGTATTTTTGAGTTTTCTCTCATATTTAATTTATCTAAACAGATAACCTAGACTGGATTGTTTATGTTAAACTCTGTCACCCTGTACTGTAAAGGCCCCATAGGATCAGGCCTGGAATAGACAGTTTCTTACCAGAGTTCATGATAGGAGGTAAACATAGGAGAGAAAAGAGTTAAAACTTGAACGAAAGCCAATGTCTAAGTACTACAAATAAGAGCCAGAGGTTCATTTACAGGAAAGAAACAGAAATCCTCTCAAAACCCATGAATCTAAAACACAGAGAGATGTGATAACAACCAACAAAGTTGGAAAGCACCAGTGATAAAAAAGGATTTCTCTTGGAGGCAGGAAAAAATATGGTATATAATGGTATATGGATGATATTTCAATGAGCAAAAGTACACAGTGAACAGTTTAAGTCAAGAGTATGATAGCAAGACTAGCCCTGAGCAACACTGTGAAGCAGAGGAAGATATCTTAGATATGTTTTCAATGTATCTTTGTTTATTCTCCCTTGGCATCATTTCTTAGAATGACTCATGGATCCTAATGATCTATTGGAATCACATGGATGTTTATTAAAAAAAAAAATAAGGCTTCGCAGATGCCACTTCAGGTCTAATAAATGAGAATCACTGGGTTTTGGTCAAGAATCACCGATTTTTACCATTCCTCAGAGAGATGTACTCTCTCTCAGTTGGAAGGTCCTGGATCTACACCTTCCACGACAGAGAGAATCCTCATCTTATCCTCTGTCAGCTAGAATAAGTCTGGACCTTACTCTCTTACACAGAAATTTCCCTGATCAAAATTTTCTTTGCTTCAGAAATCAAAGGAACAACATTTGTTATTCAATACTCTACACTCTTCTGATATATTGATTGGAGAAATAATAGGCTTCCTTTGTAGAAATTGTCTTTGGACTATCCCCTCACTCTCTTGAGATTTTTAACCATTCATTCTTCTGTTGGGTAGAATTTGAAGAGAGGAAAGTGGAGAATTGGGTACCTAATGGGGATATGTTTTGAGCAAGATGATCATTTCTGTTTGTCTCAAAAACACACTGTGTAGGTGGTCATTAACTGCCTGTGCGAAGATCTAACCCTGAATATAGCAGGGCAGGTATAGTGTTCAAAATACTGACGACAAAATAGAATTAGCAGCTTTTCCTTGCAGATGATATACTTTTGTCTCAAAAACACACTGTGTAGGTGGTCATTAACTGCCTGTGCGAAGATCTAACCCTGAATATAGCAGGGCAGGTGTAGTGTTCAAAATACTGACGACAAAATAGAATTAGCAGCTTTTCCTTGCAGATGATATACTTTTCTAAGTTATGCAAGCTGTGGTAAGAACATTTTGCTTAGTTTGTAGCATTTCAGTGCCTGTTGGGAGGAATTGAAATAGACTTTATACATTGCACCCTCAGACTCTTAAAAAATATATGCTATGTACATTGTAATATCAATACTGTCACAGAATCTGTAGGGAGTGAAAGCCTTAAGGAATAATACAAATAACAATTAGAAGGAATTGCAGTGATGGACAGACCAAACAATTCCTTCTAGTTTCTGCAAGTCTCAGAAGCCTTCAGGAAGCAGTTCATGAATATAAGAACAGGCCTGCGTGGGGAGAGGCGGCCACCACAGTGTTTGCATGTCAAGCAGTTCAGTTTCTAATTAATATGAAAGTATCTGGCACAGTCTTCCGATGATGCATCAGAAGAAGGGAGAATACTCTTTTGGGTTTTAAGTGTCATGAAAAAGTAAAATCATTTCAGAAGGAAGGGGAAACTCCCACTTTATAGTATCTCATCATTTTATGAAGGCATACCCATGCTGTCACTCGGATTACTAGACCATAGAATTTTTCTAATGTAGCAAATTGAAGTCCAAACCAGCCTCTAAGGCCGTGTCTAAACAGCTGATGGGTAATTACTGGGAACCTTTAAGTCACAAACAAGGAAAAGTGGAGGCCATTGACAAGCTATAGTTGAGCAGCGTGATAGAACAAAACACTATTTGTGTTTGCTAAATGAAATGAAACTAATTCACCTAATTTGTTTTTAGATTTGGGCAATCTATGTTAAACAGGCTTGGTTGAAGAAGCAATCTGGGCAAAAATTCAGGTCTAAAATAGGATCAAAGACATATCTTGTCAGGTTTTCTATGAACTTTTTCCTAAACCTCCTTTTCCCTGATGGGTTAGAAATCTTGTCTTTGGTATCAAAGAGACTTGAAATGCTCGTAATCCTGAATTCATCACCATTTTCTTTGAGAACCTAAGCCAGTCACCTGTTGTGTCTGAAACTCTGTTCCTTTATCTGTAAAATGTGAATAGTAAAAGTACTAGCACAGGTACTGGCAAGAATGAACACTAAACACTTGAAAGTTGAGGTAGAGCCTCAGGCATGAACCTAAGATGGCAAGTAAAGATATTTCTTTTTCCCTACAATTTCATACTACATAAAGAATCTTGCAACCTTATATTAAGATGTGTGTACACACAAACACAATATTATTGTGAACTTTCTGAGGTCAGAAACTTTTTTTCCTTATCTCTATGTATTCAAATCTCAGATTAGTGCCCAGCACCTGTAGTTGAGACACCATATCCATAAATATATCCATATATATTTGTTGGATATAGTAATGAGGCTCTGGGAGGTCCTGCTCTAGTATCTTGAGGGACCCTAAATATAAGTCAGAAGCAGCCAGCCAGATACATGGCACTGGCTTGCATCCTGGAATCCAAACACGAGATATTCACATTGATGTGAACCAGCAGCCAATGGTTCTGTTGGTATTGCCAAGCCTCTTATGTACTCTAACTGCAGGTTACAAAACACCCCTGCGTGAGATCTCTTCTTCCCAAATGGATTTTGATGTTTCAAGGTGAGAGAACACCACCCTCTTAAAAACCCAAAGATTTTTTTCCCCAGATCATTTTACCTCATGGGGTCTTAATATTTCTTTATGGTGTGGGGATGGAGGAGAAGTAGTTACTATTCCTCCTAGTTGGAAAGCTTTTGGGTGAAGGGAGGCAACACAGGAATTTGTTAAGAGGCCAGGCTTTGCAGACAGACTTTAAGACTTTGATCCTAACCCTACGGTGTATTAGCTCTGTTACCTTGAATGAACACCTTAACTACTCAATGCTTCTGTTTCCTCATCTGTAAAACAGGGATAATACACACTGTGAAAAATGTTTGTAATAGTTGAAGTAAATGATTTATTGACATTGCTTAGCATAGTGTCTCACAGAGTAAGAACCTCCCTGACCTTCCATCTCCCCATGGAGATAAAGTGCAGTGGATAGGAGGCATTTATTCACTTGATATATTTGTTGAGTGCCCTCTGTATACCAGGTACTGTTGTAGGTGCTGGGAAAAATAACCAAACAAAACAGGGAAAAAGTTCAGTCCTCATGGGGCAGTTTTAATGATAATTCTATTCTTTAATATAAAGTAAAAGTATACTTTATAGATTCTATTGTGTCTTAAAAACCTCTAATGATATTAAAATAGAAATGTAATATGGATGAAATCAAAGCTAAATCAAATATAAATGACAGCTGTAATTTATTGTGAAATGTTAAGCAAGGCATGTTTCAACTTTCAGAGGGGGAAGTCCTGATGAAAATTTTTTAAAGTGGTGGATTCAGAGAAAAAAAAAAAGAATAAAAGAGAAAGAAAACTAAAAGTCATATTAATTAAAGAATAAATAACTAATTTCTTAAGAAAAATATAAATGAATATATAACTGCTAATATATAAAAATATATCCCCCAATAAGTGGCATTTATAGAAGTATCTTTGGTTCTTAAATCTGAAGACTTGTAATCTTTTTAAAATTATAAAATCCTCATAATTTATGTCACAAAATGATTTTTAAATATGATTTATTCCACTTACAAGGTTACCCACAGATAGTGTATCAATGTGCTACATTTTTAAACTTCTTGGATCAAAAATACATCACTTTTTTCTTGAAGGACATTTATTATCCTATAAACCCAAATGAAATGGATTGAGTAATAGGCCTATCAAAAGAGTACGTTTTCTGTGCAGGCGAAACTATACATAGTAAACTTGATAAAGCCCTTGGTAATGGTTAAATGTGATTAAGATGTCTCTAGCAAAATACAAAATAGTTTCCTGCATAAAAAAGTGTGCATTGGCCAAAGAACAATTGCTTATATATTTACAGCACAATGGGACTTGGAAGCAATGTGTTATTGATGCATCAGCACTCACTCTACTTGATGGAACCAGACAGTCAGAGCTTATGCCGTGCTGCCTGGGTGACATACAGGAGGACTGAGAAGCCAAGAGTGCTGAAGCTGAGTGCTAAAGAGGGGCAAGCAAGGCTTCCTGCCATCACCCTCTCATAATTTCCCTGAAGCTATCTTTTTGAGTTCCTGGTTTTTTCTTCAAGTATCTATGCCTCCCCACAGTGTAAAAGGCATGTTTTTAATTGCTATGCTGTCATATATACTGGAGAATAGAGCCTGCTTTCAGGAAGCTTACACAAGTCTAAAAAGGTGGAAGAAAGTTCTTCAAAATCAGGCAGCATATGGATTTTGAGGGGATAAAAGGAAGCACCTTTCCTAGTGTGACTAAAGAGGACGTGGTGTCAACCCTGGATCTGGAATCCGGCATAATTGCACTGGGGTACTGAGGACTACAGAGAGGAAACAGCTTCACAGGCTCAGAAGTAGGACGTGGAGATCAGTAGAAGATGGTGATGCAGCTGCAGCTGTAGAACAATAGGGAAAGGAGTGGGAAAGAACATTCAAAGAGCCAATGTTGTTTAACTATGGTGGCAGAATGAGGGCAACAGTGACAATTGTATTTCTAAAAGACATTTGTAATAAGAATAATTTAGATAATTTCTTCACATTATGCAATCCCCCCCCCCAAAAAAAAAAACAAAGAAAAAAAAACAGACACACACAACAGTGAATGTATTTCCAGTACATTAAGAACACTGGGTGTGTACTAAAAGGATCTGTGCATGTGTCCTGGTTCTGGGGCTTACCAGTTATGTCACATTGGGCAGGTCATTCATCCTTCTGAAGTGAAGATCACCCACCTAGTCTTACCAAAACTAGGGTTGTTTTGAGAGTGAATCAAATGGATAAGGTGTGAATGCTTTATTGATCCTGGAATGTGTTATACAATTGTAGGGTTTTTATTATAGGATAGAATTAAGTAAAGCTAAAATGAAGGCCAAGCACCTGCACAGTGAACCAAACAAAGCAAAGGAAATAGTAGAAAGGGAGGATAGGATAAGATCTGATGAAAGCATATCAAAGAAATAGTTATTTTGTATCTTTATTCACAGGCTAATTATGCAGGCTGAAAGACTCTCTTGAGGGTTGAAAAAGAGACTCCTGTCTACTTGTTAATTTACTGACATGGGAGGTGTGGCTGCAGTTCATCAAGACTATATAGAAGAGGAAAGCCAATAACATGGTTTACTAGTCCTGGTTCTGCTACTTTGGGCTTCAATAAACCCTACAAGTCTCTTTCTTTCTCTCTCAATTGGAAATAATAGTAGCTCAGAGCTATTATAAGGGTCAGCAGATTATCCTTGTGATTTAAAGGAAGATGAGAATTTCAAGTGTAAAAGAGTTAAAAAGACAATTTCTTTTTTTTTTTTCTTTTTGAGGGCAGAGCGCAGAACTCTTATCTCATGTCTATCATCCAGTTCAGACTGTGCCTCAGTCAATAGAAAGTAGAGACACCCACCATTTCACTAGGAAAGGAAAGGACTTTACAGCTTCACACCTGACTTTCTATCACAAGAAGTAAAAACAAACCTTTAAGAACTGCCTGCTATTAGTGTGACATCAGTCTAGGCCCTGGAGTTACCAAAAAAAAGACCGTCTGTCACTCACATTTCCCCTTGGGAGATGGACAACAAATATCTAAATGTAAGCAATGAAATTCTATGGAGAAAAATAAAACAGGTCAAGGAGAAGGCAAAGTGTGGGTGACATAGGAACAAAGGCTTGAAAGAGGTGGGGAGCAAGCACTGCAGATATCTGGGAGAGAATATTCCAGGCAGAGGAAAGAGCCAATGAAAAGCCATGATCCCAGGAACTGTTTGGCTTCTTAAACAATCAATGAGTGGTTGTGGCTGGAGCTAAATGGGGACTTTGGGGTGGTATTGAAGATGACAGACATAAGGGTGGGTCAGATAGCATGGAGTTGTAGGCCACCCCAAGGACTGGCTTTTACTGTGAGAGAGGTGGGAAACTACAGGAAGATGTACTATTGTTTTTTATATATCTGAAGAGTTTTTAATGAGATAGGAAAATGCTTCTATCATATTAAGTAGATAAAGCAAAATAGAAAAATTACATAAAATGCTAACAGTGTTTATTTCTGGGTGGTTATTATTAATTTCATTTCCATTCAACTTCACTTTCCAAAGCATCAAAAAAAAAAAAAAAAGCAAATATTCTAAGATAGCCTTCCTTTTTTTTAAACCAGTAAATTAATTTCAATAGCAACATCTCTAATAATGAAGAGATTTTGTCTCAAGTGTGACTGAGATAACATTCGCACTGAGAGATTTTTTTTTTTTCCTCTTTGTAAACTGCTACTGTGCTCTGGGAGCCCTTGACCTTGGGTGGAGTAGTGGGACCATGGGAGCTGTGCAGTAGGTTGTCCATCAAGTAATTAAGGGTGACGATTAGCAGCACACACAGAACTTTTGTAATGTCAGGAATGAACAGCCCAGAGAGTCACGTTAGGTTACTGAATATATTTAACCATGGTTTTGTATACAAAATAAATATTTACCTAGATAATAAATTAATGTCACTTTCCACTTACAAACCTCAGTTAGTACAAATGTTTGAATGGAGTAAAAACTATATACAGTCTAGAAACTTGATACTTGTAGAACTTCATAAACTCCCATTTTTCTAAATATTTACTTATTTATTTTGTCCTCACCATGTAACTTCCTCAAACCATTTTCATGGCTTTCAGCAGCAATGGTTCCAGTACAGATTCAGCTGCTCTTTAGAATATTACCCTTGAGTTACTTACTTTTTTAATTGGCACCTCTTCTGCTTCTAACTCTAACAGACTACCTAATTTCTCTTGGGTGGATTTTGAGCCAAGGAGTGACATGATTCGACTTTAAGATGCCAAAGGATCACTTTGCTTTCTTTTGGAGAAGAGGGAGAAGAAGGGTAGACTGAGGGACACT
The DNA here is from genome assembly GCF_000696425.1 of Galeopterus variegatus. Taxonomy (NCBI): domain Eukaryota; kingdom Metazoa; phylum Chordata; class Mammalia; order Dermoptera; family Cynocephalidae; genus Galeopterus; species Galeopterus variegatus. Next base: position 249,490 of record NW_007726236.1, read on the forward strand.
AGTTTGGAGGTTATTTCAGAAATCCAAGAAAATGCTGGTAACTCAGACCAAGGTGGAGGCAGTGGAAATGATGATGAGTGGTTAGATTCTGAATTTATTTTGATGGTACAGCTAACAGATTTGTGATGATTTTACCCAAGTTTTCTGAAGCTTAGATGTCATTATCTTCCCATTTCTTTATATTGGTAATTATACTGAAAAGTGGTTTGAGTTTATTTTCACCACATTTATATATCAATTTACCCTTAAATAATCGCTGGTCTAAGAATTCTTTTTCTTCTTTCTTCTTCCTTAGCTCTCTGAGTATTTTTTCCTTGTATAGACCTATAATATCAAAAAGAAGTGTCAATTTATACTATTACAAAGCTAAAATAACATACAGTACCTATATTTATGTGATGGGTAGGTAAGTGATGATGCCCCAGCTTTCAAAGTACTAAGTCCTGGTTCTCTTCTATCCTCTTTCTTCCCCTGCCCTCCTAAAACAAAAATAAAAAGAAAACACAACTATTCCTCATTCACAAGTATTTCGTTCCCACCACAATGCCAAGATGTAGCTCTTAAACTAAGTCATGCCAGTAAAACTTTTTAGCTCCGAGCAAATACTTTTCAGTTCAGTTTAAATATCATTTTGTGGGCCGGCCCGGTGGCGCACTGCTACAGTGCGCCACTTGGGAAGCGCGGCGGCGC
>NW_007726236.1:250913-252873 GCF_000696425.1 Galeopterus variegatus
ATATATATCATTTTGCATCCAAACAAGCACAGCAACCTTATCAGGCTGGACTGGTTCTGGTTTTATTCATCAGAATTTCTCAAAAACTATCCTCTCATTCCTAGGTTGTAAGCAGGAACAAATCTGGGTTCCAAAAGCAATGGCCTTGGAACATGGAAAGAATTTTTTGAAGGGTAAATAAAAATGCATCAAGTTAAGCCCTGCTTGGTTCTTTATTAATTTCTGAAAAAAGGAGTTTTTTTGTTTTGTTTTTTGTTTATTTGTTTTTCTGAAAGGGAAAAAAGAAAAACAGAAGGAAAAGGGGGGATGAAGAACTATATCTTTCCCAATGCTTGCTACTTTCTAGAAAACAAGTGTGGCTAAACTGATCACTCCAATATACTATTTAATCACTCTCAGTTTATTGCTTCTCTTAAGTTGGCCACACCACTGCATATTGAACAATCCCAATTTTCTAAACTTTGCTGTTTTTCATCAAGATCTGACACGTTTTCCCCACGTTGCAAATTAAATTGACCTTTCCTGCTGTTTCGTTCCTCACTTTGTTCTCCTGTTTCTCCATGTTCTCATGATTGCACAGTGTGAAATTGATAATAATTTTTGTTTAAGCATGATTTGAACCTTTGTTTGGAGTTGCCCTATTGGCTACTATTTAGATAGGAAAATGAAAAAGCCAGAAGAGAAGGAAGGGAGGCAGAAGTAGAATGGTTCTACTTCTTTGCCTCAGCCACAGCCATTATGTTATAAAAGAGAAAGAAGGGAATGAAATAAGAGGTGAGCAGAGAAGATGGTGATGGCAGCTGGGCTGCGAATTGGAAGCGTTCCCAGCCAAATGAATCCTACACTATTCAGAGGCTATAGGAGAACGGACAAGTCTGATCCTGTGGTCAACATTCTTATTTAAAATCCAAATGATTGTAGTATACTAATATTTTGAGTAACTATTGTATGTTAGATCAAGGTAAACTTGGACTTCTCTGTATTATCTATCTGTAGCTTTAAAATTCAGCTTCCCTACATCTTTTCCAAGTAGAAATATGGTATCAGCAACTTCATGGAGATAGACTGAGAATGAGCTATTAGCAGTATGCATTTAGATAGGGGAGTTCTTTACATATGACTGGAAGTCAGCATAATCCATGTGGATCAGGAAATGGGTGTAAAGAAAAAAGGGGACATCAAAAATGTCAAAGAATAGTGAAAAGAAGAGGAATTTAAAAAAGAAAATAGAAAGAACTGTTACACATGAGAGATGCTCAACATCATTAAGCCATCAGGGAAATGCAAATTAAAACCACAGTGAGATACCACTTCACACCCACTGGAATGGGTATAATCAAAAAAACAGACATTCATAAATGTTGGTCAAGTTATGTGGAAATTGAATCATCTTAAAATGATGCTGATAATATAAAACTTTGGAAAACACTTTTGCAATTTCTTAAAATGTTAAACATATATTTGCCATATGACTCAGCAGTTTCACACCTAGGTACCTACCAAGAGAAATGAAAACATATGTCGACACAAAAACTTGTTCATACATAGACGTTCATAGCATAGCAACATTATTCACAATAGGAAGAAGTAAAAGCAACTCAAATGTCTACCAACTGGTGAATGGATAACAAAGTGTAGTATATCTGTACAATGAAATGCTATTGTATTCCACATCCTTTGTGCTACAACATGGATAAGCCTCAGAAACATTATGCTAAAAAAACACACATTGTATGATTTCATATTAATAGTCCAGAAAAGGCAAACCAATAGAGACAAAAAGGTTAGTTGTTGCTTAGGTTGGCCTGGTGGTGGGAACAGGGCATGACTGCAAACGGGCACAGGGTTTCTTTTTGGTGCAATGGGAATGTTGTAAAATTAGATTGTAGTGATGGTTGTATAATGTTGTAAATTTACCCAAACTAATTGAATTGTGCATTTAAAACAAGTGAATTTTAGG
>NW_007726236.1:253561-257070 GCF_000696425.1 Galeopterus variegatus
GAATTGTGCATTTAAAACAAGTGAATTTTAGGGTGTCTAAAGTATATTTCAAAAAAAAAAACTATTAACATTTTTTAGAAGATACAAATGAGAAGAAAGCTTGAATATAGAGATTTACAGGTCAAAGAAGGCTACATTTCAAGGAGGGTAGGAATGAGCAGTGGTGTCAGCTGCAGAAGCGATATGTGGAAAAATAAAACGGAAGCCTAACAAACCATTGATGTCATCTTTCTGATTTTACCAAGGAAGCCATTCTGCTGCTATCCCAGCCTGCAAGAAAGCATTCCATTACTTAAGGCTGCAATACCTGTCCTGTGGCCACAGAGCAGTTCATTAAGACCCTACAATAATCTGCTCATTCAAATAGGGTTCATTATGCATATGATGTTAGGGTTTGTTGCTGTTTTTTCAGTGTAACTCTGGTAGACCATTGTTGTACAGTGCTTATTTTAACAGAAGTTAATTAGGGCTAGAAAATTGCTCCTTGTTTATTATAGCTCTGAAGCCTCAGTACAAGCTCTACTAATCCCTTCATCGTGAGTGATGAAAGAAAGAAGAGGTGGGGATGGGGTAAGGGGAAGAATGGAAGAGAACATGTTCTGTCAGCAAGTCCACATTCTTTATATTGATAATTCTCCTTTAGAAAAGCTCCTAAGGATAGTCAACTTCCATTTTTCAGTATGGTCAGAGGGTAGTTTATACAGCAAAGAAATACCATATACATACACAACACATGGATCACTCATTTTTAAAGAATTAAAAATAAAATAAAAGAAGCCTAATAATAAAACTACTCAGAATAACTTGTTTTTTCCATGATTTAATTCCCAGGGCCTTTCAATATCTTTGGTCATTATTGTGGATATCAATTAATTTCTTACCAGTTATTAAAAGAATATGTGGTTAAAAGAACTATTCTGGGTGTCAGGTAATAAAGTTTGCTATAATAATACAAGACATCATAGAAAAATTGATTTGTATTGAGTACTTTTTTACCACTTAAAAATTACTCCAAGGGCCAGCCCGTGCATGTGGTTAAAAGAACTATTCTGGGTGTCAGGTAATAAAGTTTGCTATAATAATACAAGACACCATAGAAAAATTGATTTGTATTGAGTACTTTTTTACCACTTAAAAATTACTCCAAGGGCCAGCCCGTGCCTCACTTGGGAGAGCGTGGTGCTGACAACACCAAGTCAAGGGTTAAGATCCCCTTACTGGTCATCTTTAAAAATATATATATATATATATTCCAAAGTGTTGGCTAAAAGGAGTTGTCTATTATCTGTTTCTATGCTTTATTATTTATCTTCAAATATTCAGGACCTTAAAACTGTAAGTAAGACAGTGCTAAAGATAACTTTGTACTTCTTACTGGCATTTTTGGTTTAAAAGTCAGCCGTTAATTAAGAACACAGTGAGGGGGTTTTAAAATAGACTATGAGAGACTGGTTTCCATTTGTTGGTTGTTTTAATAGCTTGTATTCGTAAGTGTTTTATCACCCGAATTACGGTTAGGTACAAAGAAAAATCCTACGTTTCATTGTCTGGCATTTGGAAAGGTGCCTATTTTTCTGCTTGTTTGGGCATGCACATAATGAGCTTACAGAGTGTTTGTTTTCCTGACCTCTGGAATAAAAAAGCAACCTGGCATTAAAGACTGGGGTAAAATACAGGGTTGCTGCTGATAGGTTTATTGATGTGTTTGCTGTTGCATTAATTGTTTGGAAGCGTTTTTATTCTGTTTAAACTTCAGAGCAGGTTCTTATGAGGATTCAGGGGAAGAAAGAATAGAACTGGAGAGTGAAATCATCCTTCCAGAACTGTGTTGACATCTGCACAGAAACAATGTACTGTGGTATCACAGGACATCAGGAGGCGTAAACCACTTGCTCTGACTGAAATCATATTTTATCATGTATATAAAGGCCATGGTGAGGAGGTCTGATATCACAAAGCCCGGGCCTCACACTCAGGATTTTTTCTTGTATCAGAACCACTTTCCTAACTAGCTCACAGTAGCTTAAATAAAAATGATGCCCTCAGTACCTGATCAGCACAGCAGACATTGATATTGCATCAGCGCACCCAGAGGACAATGCACAATTGAGGCAGTTCTTCAAATTCTTCAGGGCTAAGGGCATTTTTGACTGGAGTTGGTAAATTTGGGAGGCAGAAATGGCTGGAGGATAAATATAAATGCGACCAGTGTCCACTTTATTTTCATCTGGATTTAGGCCACTTGTGGCTGTTAGACAGTGAGAATGTAGATGACCACAGCTGCTTCATTTCGCTTAATTTTAGGGACAGAGCAAAGACAGTGATGGCATCCATGATTTGTCACATCCATCAAGCAAATCAGTCCCTAATGAGTGAAATCTATATTATGTGCCAGGAAGAGTGCTAAGGTGTCAACAAAACATTCTTGCTCTGAAGGAGTTGCCTTCTAGCGTAAGAATATTCAGGCAATAATATATACATCCATTTTACTCTGATTGCACTTAATTTTCCCAGAAATCAAGTAACATAATGTGTATTACTGGTCCCATTTGACATGATTTCAGAGACATTTAAATGACTTACCGAAAGTCACAAAATCATTGGAAGAAATAGACCCCCACCCTCCAGATACAGAGAGACTAATACACAGTTAAAGGCAAAACCAATCAATCTAACAAGTAAACAAATGAACACATTTCTGTAAACAGATGTTTTAAATTTGATCCTCTCACCTTAAAACCCAGGATTCTTCATTTGCACCTGCACCTGTAAAGGTGTTGTGAGCTATAGAATGTTCTTCCTAAGGAGAAAAAGCCAAAGTATAATCTGGAAGCATTTATATAAGAAAGTTTATAGTAAACTGCTTAAAGAAATCTCAAAAGGAAGGGATCTGGCATATCCAGTTGTGATTTCTGTGTGTGTGCGTGTGTGTGTGTGTGTGTTTGTGTGTGCGTGTGTACCTAATCGTGTATTCTTTTCCTTGAAAGAGGCTCCCCAACTAATACACAATTTAAACTATCCAAAATTTGAATATAGTTCTAACTATTGTTCATCAGTCCTGTGGGTTGATAAAGGAAAATATAAAGACTCTTAGGCAGAGTTGGTGTTAAATTAAGTTGAATTTACTGATGGGCAATCAGGGAAAACCTGACCCTGCACAGAGGTACTAATACTAATACTAATACTAATTCTAACACTAATATTAATACTAATACTAATACTAATACTAATACTAATACTGAAGGAGGGGACTTTCAGATTGACTGCCAAAGAAGAAGTCAGAAGCCATTAGTTTTGATGATTTATGTGAGCATGCATCTATACAAGAGAGAGCAGTCCCTGGGAAGATGGTCTCAGCAACCAAAGACAAAGGTGAGCTTAGAAAGGTGAGGGCCAAAAGTTCTATAAGGAAAATGGATGGATCAATTTAAACAAGTCTAAGGCTTCTCAGTCCAACATGATGGTTTACAATGAAGGGGAAATGTTTACTGAGCCCAAATCCATTTGGG
>NW_007726236.1:257442-267361 GCF_000696425.1 Galeopterus variegatus
CCAAAATTTGAATATAGTTCTAACTATTGTTCATCAGTCCTGTGGGTTGATAAAGGAAAATGTAAAGACTCTTAGGCAGAGTGGGTGTTAAATTAAGTTGAATTTACTGATGGGCAATCAGGGAAAACCTGACCCAGCACAGAGGTACTAATACTAATACTAATACTAATACTAATACTAATACTAATACTAATACTGAAGGAGGGGACTTTCAGATTGACTGCCAAAGAAGAAGTCAGAAGCCATTAGTCTTGATGATTTATGTGAGCATGCATCTATACAAGAGAGAGCAGTCCCTGGGAAGATGGTCTCAGCAACCAAAGACAAAGGTGAGCTTAGAAAGGTGAGGGCCAAAAGTTCTATAAGGAAAATGGATGGATCAATTTAAACAAGTCTAAGGCTTCTCAGTCCAACATGATGGTTTACAATGAAGGGGAAATGTTTACTGAGCCCAAATCCATTTGGGGTTTTCCTGAACTTTATGAACCCATTAAATCTGTTGGTTGGGTACAGATAGAATTGTTGAATTACGGATCATAAAGATCACCATCAGGCTATTTTCCTGGTAATACTGGCCAATTTTAGGAGAAGTGGTTGGTCAGGTGCCATCTTTTGATGCCCTGACCACTTGCTATACTGCAGAGTCTCATACCATCCAAATACAGGGTTACGCAGAGGACAGGCCATGACAAATGTTCTTTATCAGTGTGGTAGCTAAAGCACTTGATAGAGGAAGATGCTTGCAAATACATGTTTTATATACTCTGCTTTAAATTTTGTCAGCCTAGGTAAAAACATAACTCAGAAATAGATCTACTAGGGGATTTTCCTTGACAAAAGTGTGATAGAAAATACTTTATACTAATGATCTCATCTGTAGCTTCTCAGCATTTCCAACTGTTAAATATTGTTTAAAAATACAGTGTTGTGTGAAAGAGAAGAGGGTCTCTGTGGGAGGTTTTGCATTATGTCATTGTTGGCAATTGAGTCTCTGTAGAACCCAATGTGGTTTGACATCTCTTTGGCTTCACTTGTAAAAGGGAGCTATTTATGTGGAATAATTCATGCACATGGCAAAATGAGTCTAAATTAATCGTTTAATATTATCAACTTTTTACTGGCTTTAAAAAATGTCCATTGTAGAAAATTTGAAAGATTTTNTAAAGTTTAAAAAGGAGAAGATAATAATAATAGAAAATTTTATTTATATTCTGAAACAGCTTATGTGGTTGATTTTGGGTTCTTACATCTATTGAGTGACTATTAGGTGCCAGGCACTGAGTCAGCCCCTGGGACACAGTGGTAAACAACCACAGTGACAACTGCCACCATAACAGGAAGTCTCCCCTCTTGGAGCTCACATATTAGTGGGAGATGTAGAAGTAAATAAATAAGCGAATACACACACACACACACACACACANCCAATGTGGTTTGACATCTCTTTGGCTTCACTTGTAAAAGGGAGCTATTTATGTGGAATAATTCATGCACATGGCAAAATGAGTCTAAATTAATCGTTTAATATTATCAACTTTTTACTGGCTTTAAAAAATGTCCATTGTAGAAAATTTGAAAGATTTTAAAATATTTAAAGGAAATAAACACCTACAACACGATATAACATTCTGGTCTCCTTCCAGAAATGTGTTTATCTCTGTATGTATGTATGTATATACACATATATACAATATATGTATATATTTGCACATATATGCATATATACATATGTAATTATAATCATATAATTTATAATATAGTTTGTGTGCCCTACATTTATTTTGCTTAGCCTTGTGTGGGGAGTATTTTCTTCCCCATTCATTAGCATGTGAAAACATGATTAACAAGAAAATATTCCATCCTAGTGTTGTATCATAAATTATTTCAACACTTCTCAAGACTGAAATTTTTTATTTTCAAAGTTTTAAAAAATTTTAAGGCTGTAATGGATATCTTGGTATAAATATTTTGATTCATGTCTCTAATTTTTTTTCCATAGATATGTTGTTTGGAAGTAGAATTATTAGACAAAGTTTTAAAAAATTTTAAGGCTGTAATGGATATCTTGGTATAAACATTTTGATTCATGTCTCTAATTTTTTTTCCATAGATATGTTGTTTGGAAGTAGAATTATTAGGACAAGGGTAGACCTTTTCTTCATACAGCTTGCTAGTTTATATTCCCCATAGTTTGTACCAGTTTGCATTTTCACTAGTTAGGGTACCAAGTGGTTGCCTTACTACAACCAACCAGAGTTGAATGTTGTAAGCTAGAAACTAAAACATTTCTATTTTATTTTCCTGTGCATTTCTTTGAATGCCTACAAAGTTGTATAATTTTTCATAGACTTATTGACCTCTCATTTTCAATTCCATGGATTGTTTTTATGTTCTTTACCTACTTTTCTACTGGAGAGTTAAGGGATCTTTCTGAATTGGTTTTAATAATGTTAAAGATTTTATACCTTAAGTGTGTACCTGAACCCTAAGGAAATATGAGGACGTCAAAAGTGGCTAATAAATAAAATAATTTATGTTTTTTCCCTGGCCTACTATCTGCAAATTTCCACATTTTTTCTTCTTCAAGAAAATCTCCAGAGAATGACTGAAACAGACATCTGAAATTGAGATGTATTTGATAGGTTTTTGATATCATTTGTTTAGCAAGTAATTTTTCAAGAGGACCTTTATATTGCACAGATATTCTACAGAAAAAAAACATTAAAACAGAATGCTCAAATTGAAAAACGTCCTCCCAAGGAATTTAATATTTGGCCTTTGAATGGATCTTTTACATCCATTAGAAAATTAGAAATTTTCTTTTTAGAAAAATACTCTGTATTCATATATGTAGTCTTTCTCCCTTCCTCCTTGTCTCCTACCCTCTTGTTCCTTTTCTCCTCAAGGGAATCAGATGCACTTGAGGGAGGAATTGTGGAATAACAGGAGGAGTTCAGAGGAAGGATGGTTCAAATAGGGAAGGACCGTTGTGCTGGAACTTGAGTTGATTCTAGAAGTATGTGGCTAGTAGAACAGATCAGAGAAAAAAGAGAAAATAAAAGTACAGAGGCAGGAACAATTAATAGCATTTGAGGAATCATAACAAAACTGAATTTTCCATAGCTGAATAATTGAACCTAGTTTTTGTCACTAGTGTGACAATAGATTGATGAGATTTAGCTCCCTTTTGTCCTCCCATAGAAATATCTCAGGTCTGCAGCCAAAGAGCTGGTTCTCCTCAATATGATCCTGCATATCATGGTGCAGTTATACAATTTGGAAAGCCATCTAAGAAATTTTAAACTTTCTGAATACAAAATGTCTTTTCTTCATGGGCCAGGAGTCACCCCAGTCACTAAACAAATTGGCCAATTACAGAGTATTTCCTGCTTCCCCTTGTTACTGATGCAGCATCTGGCTGGGACAGAGTGCTGCTGGATGCAGAAAAGTTCAGAAAAGTTCCAAGGACTTCATCTGTCTAAGTCAATGTGAGGAGAAAATCTGCCACTAGAATAGCTGCCTTCCACCTGTTATGTCCTGATTCTAGTATGGATCCTGTTTCATAGTTTCTAGAATTTGCCAAGCTCTTCCTTGACTCAGAGCTCTGTAGATGTCTCTGTAGAAGTCTGGAATTTTCCCTCCCCTTTTCACCTGACTTAATTCTCACTCTCCAGGTTCCAGAAATGCAAATTCCCCTTTCTAGGGAAGCCCTTCTGGAGTGCCACATGAGTATCTGCCCTCAAGGCACATTTCAGTTTTCCTTCCTTGGTGGCACTTTGAACAAATATATTTTTTAATGTCACACATACACACACACACACACATACATACATACAATACATACATATTTCATAGTTTAGGTAATGGTAAGTTCTATATAGAAAGAAAAATAAAGCCAGTTAAAGGGTAGACAGATGTAAGTGCTATTAATTCCAGAGGAGACACTCTGTTATTTTTTCTTCATTCTTGTATTACTTATTTTCTTGTATTACTTATTTTGTATTACTTATTTTCTCTTAGAAATAAAGACTTAGATTAACCTTCTGTACAGCTTTTAGAAAAATACTGATTTCTGAGATGTGTCTTGAAATGACTATTTTGAGTCACATTTTGAATGTTGCTGAATTTAACATATTCTTAATATCAAAATCAAGGCATTTATGTAGCTGTGCTTTCAAACTAAAATATATATGTATGTGTGTGTGTGTGTGTGTGTGTGTGTGTGTGTGTGTGTGTGTAAATAAAATAAACCTGCAGATAATTCCCCACATTTTTTTGATAATTCCCCACATTTTGAATTGGCTTAAATTGTAACACTTTTATTTACTGAGTTAATATGGTAAATGCTCTGGACCTCAGTAGTGAAATTTGAAGAGGGAAGGTAGCAATTTGCACTTTCAATGTAACTCTATGTCCCTCAGGGTTGTTACTGGTGAGTAACAGTGAAGAATTACTTTCCTTCAACCCAGAGGACAGACTAAATATAAACAGATTGAACTTGGAGGGAAGAATGTCCTGCAGTGAGCTGGTAGAAGAGAATTTTATTCATCCCATAGCCATCTATCAGCAGGGTTTAGTCCTCAGTTTCTAACTATAGGGTCATGGAGATTAGCCATCGAGGAGTTGCTTGTTTTCAGTTAATTTTTTAAAATTGTTATTTTTTTTGCTTTTGCTAGTGTCCTCTGAAATTTATAGGGGTAGTTTCTTGACACAGATATAATTTACAAATTGTATAACTTGATGGCTGTCAGTATGCATACATAAATCTGGTTTTATGGAAAAGCTCTCCTTTTTTTCTGCTCAGAAAGAGTAATATAAAAAATAAACATTTTTCTTACCAGTTCAATTACTTAGCATAATGGGAATAGAAGGCTAGTGTGGGAAGGAAAAAAATACTGAATGAATTTTCTCTCAAAATCATTACATATATCAAATAAATGCAGATGTTTTAGTCATTGTTTTTTTCCCCCAAAATGAAGATCCTAGGAATATGACAAGCTTATCTAAACATTACAAAATAGTGGCTTTGTGCAAGATTTACATAAAGAAAATAAGAAAACTTTACAGAAGGACACAAATAAGAACCCAAACAAGTGAAAAAACAAACTATGTGCCCCTGGGTAGGATGATTCAAGCTTTAAATTAAATCATAGATTTAGGGAATTTAACTCATAATCTCAATTTGGGGGGAGGGGTTGGGGCATTGGCAAACTGCAAAATTAACATGCAAGCATAAGTTTTCATAAAAGGCTAAAATTTTTGAGAAAAGTAATTAGGTGAGTTACCAACATGATACTAAAAGGTACTATGAAAAGACTATAATTAAAACAGTCTGGTTCTGGCACAGAAACAGACAACAGGTGTATGGAAAAAATGAAGTCTAGAAATGGATCTAAGTACAAGTATTAGTCCATTTTGTGTTGCTATAACAGAATACCTGAGATTGTGTAATTTATAGAGAGCACAGGTTAATTCAGTTTATGATTCTGGGACAGCTGCATCTGGCATGGGCCTCACTCAAGCTGCTTCTACACATGGTGGATAATGGCAGATTGGCCTGAGGTACGAGCAGATCACATGGCAAGAGGAAGCAAGGGAGAGAGAGGGGAGGTGCCAGGGTTTTTTAAACAACCAGTTCTCGCAGGCACTAATAAAGCGAGAACTCACTCACTACCCCCACCCCCCAGGGAGAGCATTAATCCGTTCATGAGGGATCCACCGCCATGACCCAAACAGCTCCCAACACTGCCACACTGGGGATTAGATTTCCACTTGCGTTTTGGGGGGAAACATCCAAACTCTATCAGTATATATGGAGTTTAGTATCTGAACAGACATAATGTTTAAACTGTGAGGAAAGGGTTTAATATTTAATAGTGTTGGAAGAACTGATTACTACATGCAGAAAAGTAAAAATTTTTTTTCTCAAACCATTCATATAGATAAACACTAAATAGATAGCAATATTATAAAAATACTAGGAGAAAAGAGACAAAAATAACTTAGCAATTTTGGGGGTAAGGAATGTTTTCTTAACCACAAATGAAAGCAGCTTGCCATGAAGTAAAAGTCTCATGGAACTGATTCATAAGATTAAAGAGCAAACAAAAAAAAATTGTAGGAAAATTGGATGACATTTATGGCCAGGCTCTATGCTAGTAATTTTATAAGCATCAACTCATTAACCTCTGGGTAAACATTTCTTTCTTCCACATTTTATTGAGGAGGAAATGGAGGATTAGAATGTTTAACAACTTGCCCCCAATCACAAAGCTAATAAGTGATGGAGTGATGATTTGTCTCCTGTAATTCTCGAGCCTGGACTCTTAACCATAACACGAGGAACAAAGTCAAGAGAAATATGTATTTAAGCACTGTGTACAATTGCAGGTAAATTTATTCTAGAAAGAAAAGTTGGCATTCAGATAGGGTATACTTTAAAGAATACCCGGTATTTTTACGTCTTGTATATTCATGATGGTAGTTTTAAAGAACCTAAAGACTATAATATTCTTTAATCATGTTTAGTGTAATCTTCTGGAATATATCTCACAATTAAATAGAATATAACTTTGCTTTATTTCCTTGAATACTTAGTCCAATATCCTCCTGACAGCACAAAACAAAGCCTTTTTAAATGAAGGCTTTTCCTCACACATAGTGATCTGTTTGACAGGGGAAAAGAATAAAAATGTCCAGTGATGGACCATTCCATGGCTATTACCCCTTCTGAACTAAAGCTGATCAGTGCTTTCCAAATGCTTTACTCTTCATATTTGACATTGACATTACTAACTTCATTCTTGGTGGATTGCATTGTTCAAAACAATATTGCTCATAACAACAATAAAAAAATGAAGTGCAGTCGTCCCTAAATTCATGATAACCAGTAATTCAACATTCACTCTCAGATGGACATTCCTAATAAGAATATTAGAAATGTCTTCCTTCTTTGTTAAGGCCTTTTACAATCCAGCCTGAAACAAAACTTCTCTCTTAATTTGCCATTATTCTTTATCATGCCGCCTTAGGTCTAGTCAAATTTAACCAATTGTTTGATTTCTTTCCGCAAAACTTTCACTCATCTTTATATCCTACACTGGAGTGCCTTTTCCTCAAATCCCCTAAATCTGTCCTCTGTCAAATTGCTATCTCAATTTTAGCATTTTTATGAAATGTATCTCAGCACCTTGACTGGGAATAATCTCTTCTTTTTAATTTCCATGGTCTTTTATATGCCTTGTATCCACTTTGCATTGTGAACATCTTGTAAACTGGCTCCCTGTCTAATTCATCTTTGCTTTCTCCAAAGCAATTAGTGTAGTGTCCCCCACAAAGTAGGTCTTTAATATATGTTTCTTTAATTAATAAATTAATTAATTACTCAGGGCTTTTATGACATTTTGCAAGGAACCCATTCTAAAGTAATACTTGCCACTTTAAACTTTGAAATACATCAGTTTTGAAAGTCTATTTCCCCGGGTCACTTTATTTGGTCACTTATATATGCATATACCGATCTTGATTCATAGAAGCATTTCTCTGAAAATCTCTGGGATCACATAAATATACATAAGTATAGGGAAATGTGGTTTTCAAAGAGCAAAACTGACAGCATCCAGAAAGGTAGACAAAAATGCAAGAACTCAGTGGCTTTCAGGAAGGTCTCCACAGGCAACAGCTGCAGCAGCATCCGAAAGGGCTTTGAAGGCTTGGAGTGGCTATTCTGCTGAATAACTAAATAACCACAGAGTCGAGACGCATGACATTGAGCACAGCAGATCTTTTCTGCTGAATATGATCTTATTCCAAAAGAAGTCAAATTATTCTTCCCAGTTGCCAAGAAAACCTCAAAGCTTTCAAACCACTTTGCCCTAAGAGATGCCTCAAATCTGCTAAGGCAGACCACAGGATGGAGATACCACAGAATGCAGTTGAATTGCTTGGAAGCATAAAACTTTCCATTTTGTACAGAATTCTGACGTTTCTAGGTTGTATGCCAAGTATGAAAAGGACTTTGACCTAAGGAAGGAAAGGCTGAAGGGCTGCTTCTGTGCCTTCCTTGAATTGGAGCTAGATGAATAATAAAAGATTTGTTTCACTGAGGAAAATCCCAAGGACTGCCAGAGTCAGGGAGGTTCAATCTTGACCCATCAATCCACTCTTCCATTTTCACCCCTTCCAACACCCAAAGAGCCTGCTTTTTAATGAGTCAAACAAGCAACAGCAAATGAGGGAAACTAAGAAGAAACTTTGTCTTCAAATTGAAATACATGTAAAGAAAACACAAGCAGAAATTTATTAAAGGCTTCTGTGAGGAAGCTTTTAGCCAGCCTTTGGCTTGGTTAAAATACTGAGCCAGTTGTTTACTAAGGCACAGCAGTCCTTTGTGCATTTTCTATTAGAAGAAGGAGGAGGAGCGTAGACACTTATAATTTCAACCTGCAGTGTACAGATGTGTCAAGTTGTTAAAGAAAGATGAGCCTGTCAAGGAGTAGTTACTGATGGATGGGGTGCCGGCTCTCCTCATAAACTATTTCAAGACCATCTCTTGTTCTGTGCCTTTCTTTATTTATCTATTTATTTTATCCCAGAACTTCTTTTCATGACCTTCTCCTTAGGGTACAATATCCTTATTTTTAATGTACATAGTGGGATATTTAACTTTTGTATTCTTTTCATCAGCTTCAGGTATTATTCCAAGAACATTTTTAAGGATTTGGAACATTTGCCTTCTTTGAATGTTTGCATGAGGTTTTGCCAGAAATATTTAATTCTTATATATTTAGATAATGAGTTTTGCAGATTGACTCCATTTTTAAATTTAATTTAAAAAAAATCCTGTAAATAGTTGAATTCAACTAATTGGGGGTTTCTGTGTGTATGGTATCAAGATACAACCCTATATCGCTTCTCAGATAATATTGTCTTTGGGAAGGAGGTATGTAATATCAGCATAGGTTTTAGCTTTTCATACAATCTGAAGGGGTTGAGTATTCATTCATGCAGTTTTACATAATGGTTGGCCCTTAAAAAAAAAGCTGTAACATAAAATCAGATGACTGCAAAGGTCAGTCTGATAATGTACCTTCTAAGCACATATTAATTAGGAAAGGGACAGGGAAAATGCACTTAAATGCTCCCAATTTAAAAGAGAAAATAAGCCAGGCTGTTTATTCATCACTCAAGCAATATGCAAATATAAGGCGATGCTATACACAGACAGGTCATATTTAAAGTATAATTATAGCTTAAAGAAACATAAAATTTTGTGACATTATGATAAATAAGTTAATGCAGCCATTGAGCCACCATTATGACATATTAAATACCTATGTCATGTCTCTGTAATCCCATTTTTCTCTCTACTATTTCTGCACATTACAATCACCTGGGAAGTTTCTGTAAATCTTAAAGCCCAGGCCACATACTGCCAATTAAATGAGAATATTGAGGTGGGAGCTGGGATCCAGACATCACTATTTTTTGAGGCTCTTTCATTGATTTCATTTTGATGCCAATTTGATAATTACTATGAATATTGGACATTTTATCACATCACCTCAGCCTGGTATAGCTGGTGTTAGGCATTGGCTAATAATTAGCTTCTCGTCAAGATTGTGTTATGTATTTAATTTCATTTTTTATTACAAAATAATACAGATTTTTTTTCATATTGTGGGCAATGCTATCAACTTAAAATAAAATGCATCATCTGTTTTCAAGTGGAAATATCTGAACATTTGAGTCAAAGACTTCTATTTATTTATTTTTTATTTTGTCAATATACAATGTAGTTAGTTATTGTGTCCCATCACCAAAACCTCCCTCCCTCCTCCCTCTCCCCCCTCCCACCCAGATGTGTCCCCTCCATTTTCTCGTTGTAAGAGCTTCAAAAAAAAAAAAAAAAAAAAAAAAA
>NW_007726236.1:268310-275846 GCF_000696425.1 Galeopterus variegatus
TTTTATTTTATTTATTTATTTTTTATTTTTATTTTGTCAATATACAATGTAGTTGATTATTATGTCCCATCACCGAAACCTCCCTCCCTCCTCCCTCTCCCCGCTCCCACCCAAGCGTATCCCCTCCATTTGCTGGTTGTAAAAACTTTAAAAAAAAATTGTGGTTGTTATATCTTCCTCTCCTCTCCCCCACGGTTTTTTTTTTGTTGTTGTTGATGTTGTTGTTGTTGCTGTTTGTTTGTTTTTGTGTGAGTGTGTGTGTGTGTGTATGTATGTGTGTGAATTGATTCATTCACCTTTAGCTCCCTCCAATAAGTGATTTGTAATGATACATATCAAATTAAATTGAAAAATAAAATTTTTAGGTTGAGAAGCTTAACGTAATTAGTGCAAATACAGTGAGATAGTTGGGATGATTACTTCACTTTGAGATTATAACTGGGAAAACTAATAGTAATATTGTTAAGTGAATATTACTGAAAGCTATAAAGCTATAATTTTGCATATTTTATCTAGGAGTTATAAAAATTAGGTATCTGAGAAAGACATTATATCAGGATGAAATGTCATTATGAAAAATATAGACTATGTTGTATTTTTCAAAATGAATATTTTCTTCCCACTGAAACTATGAAAATGTCCACTTAAAACTATCCAAGGTAGTTTTAGAAATGCAGCAAACTATAGTAGAAAGAGGATAGGATTTAGAGTCAGAGATCCAAAAACTAGTCTGAGGCTCTTACAAGCTGAGTGGTCTTTGCCAAGTCTCTTAATTTCTCTAGGCCATAGTTTTCTCATCTGTAAAATAAAAAGGTTGAACTGCATCAGAGTTTTTCAAAGTTTTAGTGGTAGACAGCTAGTGAATTATGAAATCAACTTAGAATAATTTCTATTTCTATAAAAAATAGAGGATTGCATCACAGGTAGAAAGCTTCTGTGTGTATGAGTTCTGGCTCACTGGGAAGAAATTTTTGAAAGCCCTCGAGTTAGATCTCTTTTAACTTTTATAATTTTATGAATATTTGGTAGGGAAGGCATGTGGTATGGGAAATGGAGGTGGAGGCAACTCATTTCAAGCATGGGGTATCAAGTGTCAAGGCAAATGATCTTTAAAAAGAAAAAAAACACTTGTTTCAACATGATATTTGGTTTGCTCAAATAAGTAGAAAAGAAAACAAAAAAGCATTTATAGCCTGTGAATGCAGAATGTGTACTATCCCTGAGATAAGAGAACTCTCGCTGTGAGAAGTGAGTGGATATACTGTGAATTATAGCTACTGATTCAAGAGGTGGTTTTATTCCATCTGGCCAGAATGTTCTCTAACCAATTAAACTGCTTCCAAACTAAAAAGCAAAAATGTGCTCTGCTTTTCTGTTGCTTTGTTTCTATTTTGCCTATTTTATTGTACATTTTGTGCTCACTGTTTGTTAGGAACTAGGCTTCTAATGCAAACTGAGCTAGTCAGAAATTTCCCATTGGGAAATTCAAAACTTGAAAGGAATTACTTCAAGACTGGGGTTCACTGGAGCTGAATCGTGTACGTGGTACAACCCCAGAGGAGACTAGGAATTCTGCTGTGAGGAGCTTGGGTTTACCGGGAGATTCTTCCTTTCTGCGACTCTGTGATTTAAAGACTGCTTCTATTCTGTGAGATAATTAAAAAAGTCTTCTGATAAATTGTGTGTTTGCACTTAAGTTAAAGATGTACTGGACTTGGGAAGGAAGTAGAGCTTTAAGGAATCCATCCTATATAAAGGGCTAACTTGTCTCCTGTGCATCTAGAATGGTGCTAGCTTTGTATCATCATTGGGAAAATTGAGAAAACTGTGCTCAAATCAGAGGAGGAAACTGAAATGAGAAATGCTGAGCTAGAGAATATTGATTTATAATGCTTTCTACCCAGCTATGATAGATGGAGTGAGGGGAGGTAATGGAAGACAGCATATAATTCATAATAATAATAATTTTATAAAATTATATATCCTGATTTCTAAAAAATCTGAAAGTGTGGCATGGCAGAATGACTATACCCGTTGTACTGAAGGAAACTCATATTCAGCTACATTTACTTGTTCATGGTCATATCGTAGCAGCCACAAAGTGGATAATTAAATCCAGGGCTTCTAATTCCAAACTAAGGGCACTATCCATAGGACACTAGTCATTATTGATGATCCTTCCATACTTTTATTGGATAAATATGCATAACCCAAAATTAAGTCATATAAACTTACAGTACATAATATTAGCTTTCTCTTAAAATACTTTATTTTTCTAGAAATTATACTTATATGGAGAAGTACCTTAAATTTGGTAGAAAAAGTACTTATCAAACACATTGTTCTAACACCCCAGCAAATCCGTTGAAGGTGTTCTTTTCTGGGCTAAGGAAGAAAGTTGATCAGAATATAAAGTTTACATCTGATAGGGTGTGAATAGAACACCATTCCATGTCTCTTTGTTTTGTTCTGATATTTTAAGTCCTCAAAGAATAAGAAGAGAACTAGCTCTAGAAGCCTAAGGATGCAGAGGTTACTTTGGGAAGTTCCTCTTAAAAGCAGCAGCCATCAGAAATCTTTAAAAACATTTTAACTCTAGCACGTTGCCTGATTTTGACAGCAGGAAAGCAATAGTTTGGCACAGAGTTGGGCTTCAGTAAATGTTTATTGAATGAATCGATAAAACAGTGGCTTAGTAAATCAGGATTGTTATAGAGCCATAGACTTTTAGAATTGAAAGAAACAAAGGCAATCGCTTAGTCCAGCTATGCCACTTTGCCAGGGAGGAAAATGAGGCCCAGTGAGGCTAAGTGGGGTGGCCAAAGGCAGAGCGCTGAAAAGTGGCCTAGTGGAAACCAGTGCTCAAGACTTGTGATTCTCAGCCCACCGCTTTTCTGGGAGAGAATGAAAAGGAATTAAGAAGAAAAACATCTTTAAAAGTTATTTTTAAAGTCTCCTAGGTATAAACCCATTAAAAAGGATAAGCAATTGATAGGGACATGAATTTTTCCCTTCCATTTTTTTTTTTTTGTTTGTTTGGTTTACAATACTTTCATCTTTTTCTTACTCCATGAGCCTTAATTAACCAAAAGGCTCCTAGAATTAAGGTCTGGGTATAGTGACATTCTTGTTAATAAAAGATTTGGCAAAAAGCTGTTGTGTTTAAAAACTCCCGGGCAGACCTTTAAAATGTGATGGTTACTTTAATGATAATAATCATAATAGCTAACATTAATTTGTTTTTCCACCAAATGCCAGATATTACTTTATATAAACAGCATGTTGAGTGGAAATTTTTCTCATCAAATTGTTGATTAGAGCACACTGAAACAAAAGAATTTCAGTAAGCTGCATTATAAACAGAACCTCACAAAACTGGCCAGTTACCTCCTTCAGCATTTACTAGAAGATAGCAAAATTGAGCCTTCAACTACTCCTAACACACTGTTAATACATGGGGAAAAGAAATAACTGTGCATGTTTGAAAGCAGTGTCTGAGGAAATATAATGCATACAGAAATATATACTTTTCCATGTTTATATCCAATGAATATATCCCATGCATTGAGAATCTTTAATAAATGTATTACACATACAATGTATTATTTAATCCTTACAACTACTGCATGAGATAAAGCCTAGTATTATTGCCTTCATTTACTGGTAAAAAGTCCTGGGACTTTAAGGTGATCAATTTTTTTACCCAAGTACTCAGTGTTTGAGAGCGGGACTTGAACCCAGCTGTGTGTGACTCCATAGCCCATGCTCCTACAGTCTATAACTTCATAATTGTTGGTCTTACTGCTACCACTCCCATATCTACCCAGTGTTCATTCTTCACGCAGCAGCCAGACTTATCTTTTTGGAATGTAAATCAAACCATGTCACTCCTCAGACTGCAACACTTCAAAGGCTTCGCATTGCACATGGAATAAAATCCAAAACTTTGACCAAGATTTAGCAAACCCTACGTGATTTAGCCTCATCCCACAGCTCTGATCTCTTCTGATTCCACATCAGTTTCACTATGCCCCAGTTTCACTGTGCTTAATGCTCACTGGATTGCCTTCTATTCCTGGAGTGAACCAAATATTTTCTAATTTCTGGAAATTATCCTTTGAGTTCTTTTTTCTTGGGATACTCTTTACTCAGATCTTCCCACAAATGGTTCCTGAGCTCTCAAGTTTCAGTTTAAATGTTATTTCTAAGAGAACTTTCCTAGTCACCTAAATCAATCATCCTGCCCTAGTTAGTGTCACTCCATCATTGCGCTCTTTTCTTTGCTCAGTATCACGTATGACTGTTTACTCATTTATGGTTCTTTTTCCCTCACTGATTTGATGAGAGTGGCACCTTGAGGGCCTTGTTTACTGATATATTTCTGATATTCAGAATACTGTCTTCAAATTGTGGGCATCTAATATATAATTGTAAAGTGAACAATGCCTGAATGAATATTAATCTCCCTCTCAATGCCAACTTCAGTACTAGGTGCTTTACATAGGTACCATTGCATTCAATGCTCTTTGTGTCCTGAGATCAAAGACATGCCATGGGTTTCCAGCTTTCCTTATCTTCTTCTCCTAGTGCAAAGAATAGTATTCTACAACCTAAGTGTTTCTACTTTATATTGATTTTAGTGTGTACTGACTTACTATTTGCATTATTTTAATAACAGACTAACAATCCATCTGAAACAAACAAACAATAAACTATAAAATAAAATAAACCAAAAAATCCTTGGCCAAGCCTAGTTCTAAGATGCATGGTGATGGATGAAGTTAATAAACATGACCCTTCCCATCTCAGCACAATTCCCCATTACACTTATCACATATTTATTAATCCCCTCCTCTACTTCAGATGCTGGGGATACTAAGATAACTTTAGTTCTTTCTTTCTCTAAGGAATTGCCATTCTTGTTTTAAACATAGAAGACTTTGACTTAGCAGTGGGTGCTTCCTCCATTGCCAGGTATTAATAACTTTAAAATGTTCCAAGTTCACTTAACTATAATAAGTGGACATGTGACAGCCCAGGCCCATTAGTTTCCAGGCCCATTGAGTCAGGTCGCATCTAGAATGCATGATAGTTTGTTTTCAGTTGCAGCAGTGTATGAATGAAGAAATTTCTAGAGAGAACCAAAAATGCAGTTGCATGAACCTTACTATTTATATTCAGTAATAATGATGGCTTGTTAGACTATACCAGGAGATATGCACCCTTTAGATTTATCTAGAAGATTGGTACTGAGTTTACAATCCCACAGATAATTGTACTGTTATATCGTCTAAAGATGAAACACATTGAAAATAAAAATTCAGAGATTACCTCCAATGATTTAATGGCTGTACTCTCTCCTGGAGTACATATTAAATAGATATTTGACACATCTACACACTGATCGGATTTCTCTGATTCTTTATTTTTCCCCCAGTCTTCTTTTTTCCAATCAAAAGATGCAATGTAACTGATGTAGATGTTTTTCCCTTTAAAAAAGTGCCATAATATCAATATGTTTGTCTTTAATACTTAAATTATATCCTAAATTGCAGCAATGCAAGAATCTGTTATAACAGTAGGACTCACACTTTAATGTACAATAGAATCAGCTGGGGAATCTCATTCCAATACAAATTCTGCATCAGTAGGTTGGAGAGGGGTCCTGAGATTTTAAATATCTCACAAGCTCCAAGAGTTGATGATAGTATCCCTCAGACCACAGTTTGAGTGGCAGGTATTAAGAGATCATTATTGTTTTAGGCAATTCCACTTTAACCAATGCTTTCCTCTTCCTTATGAAGTTATCCACTCTGCTTTTATCTTTCAAGATGCCATCATCTGTGTCTATTAAAAAAATTACATTCTATAATTTGGAACAGTTTACTTTATGACCAAAATACTTGTATAACTTAAATCATAGACTTTTAGGGTTAGAGGCAGCCCCACTCCCATTCGAGGGGGAAAAAGCATATTATAAATTTACTACTCCGTGGAGCTTGGTAAACTAAATCATTCAGTATATACTGCCCTGACCAAGCTGGTGATGAGGTGGTTTCATACTTGAAATTATTTACTCCATATCCATTTTATAAATGAAGGTTGTCCATAAATATATAATACCTAGCCCCACTCCCATTCGAGGGGGAAAAAGCATATTATAAATTTACTACTCCGTGGAGCTTGGTAAACTAAATCGTTCAGTATATACTGCCCTGACCAAGCTGGTGATGAGGTGGTTTCATAGTTGAAATTATTTACTCCATATCCATTTTATAAATGAAGGTTGTCCATAAATATATAATACCTATAAATCTGCTCTGAATATAATTGTATTCTTGTACTTTGCTTCTTAATTAAGTAATCATTAATAGACACCCAGAGAATTTATAAGTACTTTCAGAGAATCTTTATAAAATCCATATTCACCAAACTATGGTTTAATTTGGTTGTGTTAATGATTGCCTCCAGGCTAAAAGATGCTGGACTCTTAGTTGTTAACAGTCTCAGTTGTTGGGGCTTGATACTGAAGAAGAACCAGAAATTGCAATATTGCTCACCTGGTGAATGCCAGGGAGTTTGTCCATTACTTTCCCTGTGTCACATGATATGTGCAGATCTGACTGATCATCAGTCCATACAGGCATAGAGTCTTGGTTCCCAGAACCTATAGTTAGTTAAACAAATGCAAATCAGTTGCACGGCATGATTGAAAATTTATTGTACTAGAGTTCTGGACCATGTCCTATTTTCTTTTGGAGAAACTTGCTCCACTTGAAGCCACGTTTAGCTTTTGGACATGAATTGGAGGTTAATTTCATGGCAATATCTGGGAAATAAGAAAGAGCCTGAGACTGAAATCAAGAGGTCAAGAATTATATTCTGATTCTCCCCAAATTAGTTATATGACCTTAATTTTGTCTATTAGGTCCTCACACTGTTAATCAGATAAATGAGGGTGTTAGACTAAATAATTTCCAAGTCTTCTTAAGCTTTCATATTTAGTGACCTTGAATATCTCGTCACTAGTCTGTGTCTTCTTTTGAGCTATTTGATGGAACTTGGCAATTTATTTCCAGATTGGTTGCCTGGTGGTTTCCCTAAAGAGAAATAAAAACTTGAGGAATAAATATTTTATATATTGATTTCTTTTTGCAAAACAGTAGAATTTAGCCTCAGAATTTACATATTTTGAATCATATTTCAGAATTTCAGAATGTTTTGCAACGTGTCAGGTAGAAAATCTAAGAAATGAGTGATCTACTCTCCCTTTAAAGTAAAGCTATTTTCCTTATAGTAATCAATTGATTCCTTTAATTTCTAAATTACGCAGAGTTGTGGCAAATAAAATCATGCTATTTTCTGTTAGATTTCTTAGAAACTAAGGATTTAATCAGACCTGAACTTCATTAGGCAGATGTTCCTTTTCTGTTTTTCTAAAGTTGTTTTATCTTTACAGTAAGAGATGACCAGGCTTATTTTAATAATGTAAACTTCTACTGTGTACCTTTGTTTAGTCAAGGATGTTTTTCGCAC
>NW_007726236.1:275998-281585 GCF_000696425.1 Galeopterus variegatus
TTATTTTAATAATGTAAACTTCTACTGTGTACCTTTGTTTAGTCAAGGATGTTTTTCGCACGATGTTCTTGTGTATTTGACTCCTAGAGAAGAAAAACAAATGAAGCAGGGCTGTCATTCAAATGTACTTATTTTAATAATGTAAACTTCTACTGTGTACCTTTGTTTAGTCAAGGATGTTTTTCGCACAATGTTCTTGTGTATTTGACTCCTAGAGAAGAAAAACAAATGAAGCAGGGCTGTCATTCAAATGTCTTTTTTTGTTGTTATTTGTTTTTTCATATATTGATTTTAGTTTCTAGTTTATGTTGAACACAATCTTACAGTTACATGATTATGCTGAAACTTTATAAACCCACAATTTGGGATTTTATACATATGTGTGTGTGTGTGTATGTGTGTGTGTGTGTGTATTCTTCATGCAAGTGGGAACAGTGGGCCTTCTCTCTGACCATAGGCATCGTTGTCCTTAGGATGTGGGGTACTTCCCTTGAAGATTGCTTACTTGGTGGCGAAGTTTAATGAACTTGGAAAGTTTGAAAACATAGGATCAAATTAATGAGATTACACCTTATGCACAGGTATTGGAAAGGAGCATTGTCCTGAGAATCAATTTCTATGTGAAGTTGGGGAGTCATTTAACTTCTCTTTGTCTACCATTACTTTCTGTAAAGTAGAAATCAGTGATTCTTGTTGAAAGGGATCCATTTGTGCAATCTACCATCCAAGGATTGAACATCTTCTACAGCATCCAATTAAGTGGTTCAGTTATGTTTAAGTCCTTTGTGGGATGAGAAATTTGTTTTTATATCAAATGGAATGTTCGACCTATGAGTAACTTGCTGAGAAAAATTTTCATTATATTGTGATATATTTTTCCATAGCTTTTCTGCTTTGATTCTATTTACATCCCTGATGTCATTCAGAATGGGATTACTCTTCTAAAGGATATCCTTCCTGATATTTGAAGATGCTGTCATATGCCCCTTAAGTCTTTTCTTTAGAGAGGTTTTTTTTAAATATTACCTGATATAATCTCTTTTCATCCTAGCAGATATTCCAGACACATTCCATTATGTCCAAATAGGAATATGATAACAGGTGTGAGCTGCCACTAAATCAGATAACTGTGCTGTCTGTTAATGAAACCCATGCTTACATGGGCTTTTTTGAATGTCTGCATCACACTCTTGGTTCATGTTCTGAGTTCTCCAAAGAGTTTGCTTTATTTCTTTTACTTGCTGTGGCTGAGAAATCATATTTCCTATATAGTATTACTTGTTCATTTGGGTGGTTTTGGACCTGAGATTAGAATTCAGGTTTATTTCCACCAAATTTAACTTTGATGAAGACAGCTCGTCCAGTCAGCACATAAAGAATTTATAAAATTCTAATTCTTCCATTAAACTTTTCCTCAGGAAACTAAATGAGCAAGAACTGTGTATTTTCATCGAAGTTATGGAGGGGTGGAAACTGAATAGGACTAAAATTCAATGGCACCCTCTTAGATCTCTTCCTCCAACTGTATGTCAACATAAAATAAATCAATATAGAGTATTAGATAAATGCTCCAAGTTTTTAAATAGTTTGATTTAATTTTTTTCTTCAATGCTATCATAACATTTTTACGATTAGTAATAGAATATCTTTTCATCTTGACATAAATCCATTAATCAACACATTTACGGTATGACCTTTCAAACAATATAATTATATCCATGAAGCCTGTATATTTTTTCTAAATCTTATGAGGTTTCTCTGAAGAGCAAATAGTATTAAGGGATATTAATATGTATTATATTGTTTGTAAATGTGACAATTGAAGTTATTACTATTGCTATTATTTTAGTTTTTACTGATAATGATAGTATTAATAGGAATAGTGTCTTGCTCACATCATCCTATTAATCAGGAAGAAAATACTTCATCAGATTAATTCATATCATGCTCAATCATCCAGATTATTTAAACTTTTTATTGAAATATGCTATACATACTAAGAAGTGCACATATCATAAGTGTACAGGTAAATTAGTTTTTGTGCACTCTGAGCACACCCATAACCAACCCCAAATCAAGGACAGAACATTACTAGTACCCCAGGAGGTTTTCTCCCTAGTTCCCCCTTTCCATTTCTACCGAGAGTAGCCATCATCTTGCTTTACAACAACAGAGATTAGTCTTGTTTGTTTTCAAATTTTTTATATAAATGGAATCAGAAGTATGTTCTCACTTGTTTCTGACATTTTTTTTACTCAACATTAATACTGGGAGATTTATCCATATTTCTGCATAGTTGTAGATCACACATACTTATTGTCATTTAATATTCCATTGTGTGACTATACTCCAATTTATTCATCCATTCTACTATTGATTGGTATTTCAGTAGTGTTCAGTTTGAGGTCACTATGTAGAGTACCACTGTAAACATTCTGGTATGTTATTCTGATAATCTTTCATTGGGTGTACACTTATGAGGAGAATTGCTGGGTCATAGGGTAGGTTATATGTTCACTTTTAAAAGATATGCCAAACAATTTCACAATATAGTTCCCACCAACAATATATGAGATTTCCAGTTGCTCCACATCCTCACTGACACTTTGCAGGTTTTTTGTCTTTTTTATTTTATTTATTCTTGTGGAATGTGGTAGTGTTTCATTATGATTTTAGTTTGAATTTTTCTGGAGACTGATGAAGTTGAATATCTTTCATATGGATATTCTTTTATTGTGGAGTGTCTGTTTAGGTATTTTCTCTGTTTTTCCAGTTGGTTTGTTGCAGTTTTTTTATTATTGATTTTAGAAATTATTTTATAAGTTCTTTATATACCCTGGATATAAGTATGAGGGTATGTCAAAAAGTTCATGAAAAAAAAAAAAAAACAGATTCAAAAGAATATACAAATTTTTCCATGAACTTTTTGAAGTACCCTCATATTTGTTAAGACATGCATTGCTGTGGATCTAATTACTTTTTAATTTTTATTGTTTTAGCACATATTATAAGTGCACAAAGTATTGGGGACTTGTATTTTAAAATGGATATAGACCTATTCTTTAAGTATGCAGCAGGAATACATAATTAACTTCACTGTGCTGCTTGGTGTTTGCATATGATATAGCACAGAGCTTAATGACAGAGACTGTAAGGTAGCAAAGAATTAGAAGAAATGTAATCCTCATAAATATATTGTAGAAAATAGAGTGAGTTTTGTATTTTCGTGTAGTATACATGACATTTCATGAAAGAGAACATAGAAAAAATATTTTTCCTGCTTAGATTTGTGTCTTGTTTATGGCATTTCAAGTAATTGCATATTCCACAGAGTAAATTTTCCCTGAACTATTTGGTTACATTTAATGCAAATTTGAGTTACCTAAATTTGAAACTAAACAATACAAAAGAAGCTATATATTTTCTTTTTTAAGTAGTAGGAATATTATAGTGTTAAAAGACACCTACACTTGTATAACTTCGAATCTTGTGATTAGTGAATTGCAAACCCTGTTCACTATTTTTCCCACTGGCTCTACCACATTATCTGGCAAAAAAAAAAATCCTTTGTTGAGATTCATTCTGAGTTACACAGACTTGGAAAGATATGAGATCACTTGTATAAAATGCTACAGAATTTTTAACTGGACCAAATCTATTCAAGTCCCCAAACTTTGTTATTTAGTTATTTAGGTGGAATATTTTAAAAAATATCACATGCTTCTCTGCCTTCTTAAACCAAGTAGACAAAACATAATTATTTTTTCCTTACTAAGACACATCTTTGCAAACAAGTTATTTTTTCTTTTCTTTTTTTTCTTTTTTTTTTTTTTTTGTCCAGAATGCCATGCATCACTTCTTTCTGACATACAGGTGGCATGGCATATTTAACATTAACTGGGTTAGTAGTCAGTAGGCTAAATTCTAGTCCTGTTTTTTTTTTTTTTATTTTCTTTTTGTGGCCGGTAAGGGGATCGTAACCCTTGGCTTGGTGTCGCCCGCACTGCGCTCAGCCAGTGAGCACACCGGCCAGTCCTATATAGGATCCGAACCCGCGGCGGGAGCGCTGCTGTGCTCCCAGCGCCTCACTCTCCCGAGTGAGCCACGGGGTCGGCCCCTAGTCCTGTTTTTTAGACTAGAAGACTACTGGCACAGTATATGAACTTGACAGTCGGTTAAACTTCCTGGGTTTCACTTTTTTAATAATGTAAACTATAAACAGTTGGCTACAAGGGGATCCCCAAAACTCCCTCTAGTTCAAAGAACTATTCTGAATATTCAGTGGGACTGTGAAATGTTGCTAATATCATCTTCAGATAAGTGGATCTTATCATATATGAGGGTACTTCAAAAAGTTCATGGAAAAGTAAAATTAAAAGTTCATATGAATCTTCTCAAGAACTTTTTGAAGATTTCCCCATATAATATATGTATATGTATATGCACCAGAATTTACTTGGCTACGTATCATCAAATGATCAGAACACTGAGCAGTGAGAAATGATTGAAAGGAATTGGCGAATGTCATTTTTATTGATTATGGTAACTATTTTCCTGGAGCTGAGACCCCAAGTTCTCTACAGTATATAAAATTCCTATGGGATTGAATAATGCCAAATGTGGCTTATTGCAGTTGGTCAGTTTTCATCTTATCAGCACTCTCATCAACAGTTGATAAGAATACTTCTAAAAGCTTTGTCAAAATTTGGAACTTTTCTATCTTTTCGTTTTTAGTAAATTTCATGACTATGAAATGGAATCTAAATATAGTTTGGTTTTTGCCTTTTCCTGATACTAACAGGATGGAGTATATTTTCATTTATCTCTAGGCCATATGCACCAATTTTTCTATGAAATTACTATGAATTTATTTTGTCTCTTTTCCCCATTGTTTGTTTGTTTGTTCATATTGATGTTCTGAAGTCCTTGGCATATCCTGGATTGTAGTCCTCTGCTGATTAATATAAAATGAAAATAGTTTTTTCTAATTTTTTATTTAACTTCCTACTGTATAGTATTATCGATGAATAGCTGTTATTTTAATGTGGATACATTTATCTTTATTTCATTAATGCTTTTTATGCCTGTTTTATGAGTCCTTTGACACTTTTATACCACAATTTCTTGTCTCACAAAAATTTTTACAGATTCGCCTGTCTAAAGTATGTCCTTTGTCCATGTACTATTGACTTTTGTGAACAAAAAGACATAAAGATCTAATTTAATTCTGTTCATATAACCAGTTATCCCAGACCCGTTTATTAACCAATCCTTTTGTGAACAAAAAGACATAAAGATCTAATTTAATTCTGTTCATATAACCAGTTATCCCACACCCGTTTATTAACCAATCTATTTTTTTTATTATTTTTATTTTGTCAATATACAAAGTAGTTGATTATTATGTCCCATCACCGAAACCTCCCTACCTCCTCCCTCTCCCCCCTCCCACCCAAGCATGTCCTTTCCATTTGCTTGTTGTAAGAACTTCAAAAAAATTGTAGTTGTTATATCTTCCTCTCCCCCCCCCCCTCCTCTTTTTCTTTTTTTTTTTTTTTTTTTTTTTTTTTTTTTTTTTTTTTTTTTT
>NW_007726236.1:282510-292446 GCF_000696425.1 Galeopterus variegatus
TTGTTGTTGTTGTTGTTGTTGTTGTTGTTTTTGTGTGTGTGTGTGTGAGTGTGTGTGTGTGTGTGTATGTATGTGTGTGAATTGATTCATTCACCTTTAGCTCCCTCCAATAAGTGAAAACATGTCTATTCTTTGCTCGCTTATCTGCAATACCTGACATAATATAAATTATTTGCATATATGCTTAGGAGTATTTTAATTTTGATTGACTATCTTTATTTTACTTTTGTCTATCCTAATGCCTTCTCTTAATTACCATAATTTTCTAGTATGTGTCCATCTTTACACAGACAGGTTGCTTCATCTTTTTTCTCTGGCATATCTTGGTTATTTTGGAGCATTTGTTTTTCCCATAGAACTTGTAGAATCGGCTCTTCACATTGATTTTAAAAATTCATTAAGATTTTTATTGGAATTTTATTGAATTTATACATCTATTTATATAAGTTGAAACATTGATTGTCCCCAATACCTGGAACCCTGCAATCTTTCCACTATATCTTATTAAGCCAAATATTTTTTGTAGATAATTTTGGTTTTTCGATTTATACAATCATATTTGCTAATATGATATTATTGCTTTACTTATAATCTTTGTGATATCTGTATATGTTTCTTGTCTTTCTGCATTAACTATGATTTCAAATAGAGTATGAATAGAAATATTGTCCTGTTTCTGATCTTAAGGAGAATATTCTAGATTTCACAATTACGTATGGCATATGTTCTTTGCTTTGGATCGTTTATCACATTTATCATATTAGGTAGGCAAAGAGGAAGACATCGACCATTCCTCACCAACTCACCAACTGGTACCAGATGCCTGCAATAACATTATCTCATTTTCTTCTCAGACCTATCCTGAAAGATTGTTATCACTAACCATATCACATTTATCATATTAGGTAGGCAAAGAGGAAGACATCGACCATTCCTCACCAACTCACTAACTGGTACCAGATGCCTGCAATAACATTATCTCATTTTCTTCTCAGACCTATCCTGAAAGATTGTTATCACTAACCATTTTCAGAAATAGAGATTTAAAAAGATGCATAATTGCCCCAGTGAAAGTTAGCAATTGGCTAAGCTAGGCTCTAAACTCATAATTTGGCCCACCTTTTTTCTCCAACTATAACCGGAATGTTTAGTCATGCCAGTGCCCAATATTGAAGCACTTGTTATATTGAACTGACCAGTGAAGCAGACACCTGGACTATAAACTTTCTGAGACAGGAATTAGGTGAGATTTGTTTATTCCATTATCTTTAAAGACTAGGACTAGGTTTAACATTTGGGGGTGCTCAATCAATATTTTGAGTGTATGAGTGGGAGGGACCCACTAGGATGGATTGACTTATTCTATGACATTATTATTGATATTCTATGACTTACTCAAAATGTGATCAGTTTGGCCTGACTGCTAATCCTTGCTAATAATTTACTAGTAGTGAATGACTATTCTTTCAGGACTCAATCCCTGGTGAAAGTCCCTAGATGATCACCATCTTACTCAGTGCCATGACTTGCCTACCTATAGCCACTTATGGCAGTTTCTGCCTCCAGGAATTCAGGTCATCTGGCACGGATGGACTCAAACCTTAATTTGAGCTTGGATTCCAGAACATGAATTATTTGACTATCAAATGAAAATAGTCCTGGAATAAAAACTTGTTGCCAGGGGAAGAGTGAAATGCCTGCTGGTATATGAACCTTCCAGTGGGCATAATAGAGATGCTATATTACCAGTGGAACAGATTAAGGATCTCTGGTAGCACTTATAATTCTATGTTTTTAGCTTATCAGAAGCTGATTCCCGACCACACTGTCTCATTTTTCTTGGCACAGCATCATCATTGCCTAGGAAGTCAGGGGAGCTTTTGGCTTACACACTTCCTTTGGTTAAAATCACTTCATCAGTGGGAGAACACTGCTCTTTCCAAATAGCCACATTTCTATTTGATCTAACGTCTTGTGGGATCCGCATTGTTACTACTAACTATAGCAGAGACGGAGATAAGTAGAAAGTGTTGAAACTTCATTTACATGCTATCCCTATGATGATGATGTGCTGGAATTCTTACCAGTCTCATAAAAGCCAGCCCTACCATCTGCTTGGCGAGACCAGGGAATGAATCAGCAACCCAGCTGACTCCATTAGACGTTCTATCACTGTTTCCTCCATCTAAGGGAAAAAATACACATGCTCTATAGGAGATCTATTTACTCCCAGACCAAAATCTGTATTTTTTTCTTTCCTTTCCACTCACCAGATAATTTGTTATGGTCTCTCGGTGATGAAAATATTTGGCTCTTCATTGAGAAAGACCTTTGAATATAAATGTCTCCCTGAAAATTAAAATAACGCTTCAGTTGGATGGAGAGAATGTTGCAAATATGTTGGAATCCATTGTTGCCAGCAGAGTGGAACCATCCAATATGCATTTATGGTACCTGATTCGTGCCCTGGAGATATCACAGAGCTAGCTACTTTCTCTGATCAGAGCTCTTGCAGCGATACTTAAAAATTAATTGAATTTTCAAGAATGTCAGATTTAGCTACTGTAATTGATGGCCCAATACCTGAGGAGGTTTATTGAAATTACACTGCCACCTACAGTATGGTTTGACTTTTTAACAGAATTATTACCATGAATGTTAATTAGGCAAAGAGTTAATTTGAGGCTGATTAGTTATTGTTTCTGTTAAGATTTGCTGACTTGTGTAATATATTTTTTTACTTATACATGCACCTATCTGCTTTCCTCTAGGAAAAGAAGAATATATTGCCACTTTCAAGGGATCTGAATACTTCTGCTACGACTTATCTCAAAATCCCATTCAAAGCAGCAGTGATGAAATAACTCTGTCCTTTAAAACCCTTCAGAGGAATGGACTGATGCTTCACACCGGGAAATCAGCAGATTATGTCAATCTTGCCCTGAAAAATGGAGCTGTCTCTCTGGTCATTAATTTGGGATCAGGGGCCTTTGAAGCACTAGTGGAGCCCGTGAATGGAAAGTTTAATGATAATGCCTGGCATGATGTGAAAGTCACCAGGAATCTGCGTCAGGTAACAGCGCAGTGGATAAGAGAGTAACTGGCTTTGTTTCTCGCTACAGCTGTGTGTGTGATTCTTGAAAACCCTAACAACATGATACAGGGCTCCTCAGTGTCACTTACAAATTAGTTTTTTCTTCTGCTGAAGTGAATCTTCCTGCCATACTTGAGCAGGGGCATATCTAGAAAGTTCTGGGGCCCAAAGGCTATTCTGATACAGCGACATATGACAATTCCCGGAGGGCTGCAAGGATATCCCTGTGACCTGCCCTTCTTGTGATGTGTGTGATTTTGTTGTGTTTTTGGTTTTTTGTTTGTTTGATTTTAAATTATACTTTTCATGTGATCATTTGGAAGCATGCACATTGGGGTCATTAAATCACAGTTCCTTTTTTGTAGTTAAAAAAAAATACAGTGTGTTTGTGATTTGGGATTGTATCAATCCCTACTCCTCCCATCCCCAGTCCCAAAATGGGGACAAGAAAAGTCCCTAAGGGGAAATAAAATGACTTCGGGGATTTACAAATCTCCTGAAGAAATTGTTTATGAAGATATTTTGTATTTTTAGCATAGACACTTTAAGTTAAGCCCTAGATGACTCCAGAGAGGCCAGTTCATCTTCTAGGTCCCCATTCTATTTGATTGTAATTTTAAACAATTCTTGCAAGAGACTATATACTAGGAAAATATCCATTATTTACTAAATCAATGGGTTCACATATACTGTATGTTTTTAACTGAGATATTATTACAGTATATATAGAGATGAAAGTGATTAGGTTATCTTTATATATTGAACATTATAACTTTTGGTTATTACTTCAAATTTTATATTACAATGTATCATTTTGTTCGGTGTTGACAGTGACTAATTTTTTTGCAGTACATGCTGATCTCAAACTAATATCCTTAACATATTTGTTGTTTCTCTGAACAGTTGCAGAATGACCTGATTGCCTCTGGTTTTCCTTTACTAAAACAGCCCTCTCTTTCTGAGCTGTTAACTGTCTAACCTTTTCTTTCCCGCTTCTGAAAGGCTTAAATTCTCTGAGCTAAAGAAGCAAAACGGAGTTTCAGGAGCAGAGATTTAGTGTAGCTAAGGCAGACAAGTAAAACTGCAAGATTGTTGAGAACCCCAAAGACCTTTCTGATGCCTTATTGACATGGGAGGTGCACTGCATGCTTCACAACTGCCTTGGGATGTCATTGCCCACCACCAGTGTAGCTGCAGACCATGGGTTTTCTATAAGTCTGTCTCTTTGGTTTTCCTTTTTTATTTTGTCTCTCAGATCCTCACCAAGAGAACGGAGGCTCATTTGAAAGGAGCACAGAAGGAAGGGTGGGGCTGGAGGATCCCACTTTCTAGATTTGCCTTTGCTCAGGTCACAAACCAAAGTGTGAATTGGTAGCTCAAAGGAAACTGTAGTTATACAGCCGGGGTGCATGTGTGGCAGGACAGATTTAAAACAAATCCATTCTACTCATTCTGTGTGTCAGGATCTTTGCTTTGTTTCATTGCAGTAAACTGTGACCCTAAAGTCCATCAATATGACCGAAGGAAGTTTTGGAGTTGAGGAGGAGTCCTTGTATGCTGTAAAATTGAGTAGCAGGGCAATGCCAACCGATTCCTACTAATTTGCTGGGGATGGGGTGGGCCAGGGTGGGGGAGGGATCAATTATGGGCACAGAGCGGCAGTGGTCAGGTGATGAGCTTTAGGCCTTTGAATCCCTTTTAGACTTTTAGAAGGTCTCTCAGATGTACCCAGGAAGACAAAGGGAATGTTGCCATGTGTCTGTTTCTGTCTAGTAGCAAGTTATGAACAATAACCACAGGAAAAATATTACCTCTGTGGGAGGCCTACTTGTTAGTCTGCTTTTTTCTTGTAAAATTTTTTTGCCCTTTTTCTATGTTACTAACATGCTTAATAACTAACATGTCATTCATGGAATGTTTCATTCTACTAACCGTTACCTGAATCAAAAAAATGTACTAACATGGTAGAGACCATCATATTTTTTAAGTAACGATCGTTATTCTGTTCACAGTTTTTAATTTCCTTTCTCCCCCCTTCTCCACAAAGCACTCAGGCATTGGACACGCTATGGTAAACAAACTACATTGTTCGGTAGATATCATTCTAATTGTTTCTTATTTTGGGTTTGCCGTGTGTTTTCTTTCTTTCTTTTAACTGTAGACATCATTAACAAAAGAGGAACTGCGGTTGGTACTCTTCTGCTTACTTTGACCTCCTTCTTTTCATCTGTTGTTGACCTTCTTATTTTTTACCTGTTCCTGTCAACTTCTGTTTTCCAACTCACCTGTAGGGGCATCGTTAACGTTTCGAACGTTTTGCATCCAGCTGTGGTTAACACGGGATAAGACAAAATGGTGGCTGGCCCGAGTGACCGCAGGCTCAGCCAGTCTCTAACCATTCATGACGCATGGCATGGAAACTTGATTTGGGAATGTTGGAGATGCCACACTCACTCATGTTTACGTCATCATAAAGCAGTTTTTTTGTTTTTGTTTTTTGTTTTCTTCCTTCCCCTTTTTCTTTCCTTTTCTTTCTGAACTGTACTGTGCCTCCTGCATGTGCACATCAGCGTGTGCCGCTTCTACTGGTTGTTTTGCCCTTTCTTCCCCTTTGGCATGGACTTAAGGCACTTGCATGCTGAACAAGTGCTGCTCAATAGAGCAAAGAGTGATGTTGCTGGAAATAGCTTGCGCCTTTTATGTTAACTAGGTGCACGTTGTGGTTAGTTAATAACAGACGACTAAACTTTACTAATGTGTACACCAGCAAAACTAACCTAGGAAGCATTTTACTAACACCATTTTTGTGTCTGCTAAATAACTTTTGAGTTGCAGTAGGGATGATGCTGACACTAGTTCACTAATCGGTTAACTCTAAGTAGTTTAGATCTCTTAGGCTAGTTGAATAGAATACAAGAATAAACTTCAAACAGACATGAAAATGGGTTCCGCCATAGGTCTAAAAATAAAAACCAAACAGAAAAAAAAAAAGCAAAAAGCAAAACAAAAAAATAAAACAAAACAAAACACAAAACAGGCATATCCCAGGATTACAGTATCTAGGTCTGAGTATAGCGTGTCCTTTCCCTGTGCTTTGTTATTTAGGTAACAATATCAGTGGATGGGATTCTTACCACAACGGGCTACACGCAAGAAGATTATACCATGCTGGGGTCTGATGACTTTTTCTATGTTGGAGGCAGTCCCAGCACAGCCGACCTTCCAGGGTCACCAGTCAGTAACAACTTTATGGGCTGTCTCAAAGAGGTAAATATCGATGTCACCAGAATCATTCCTAATTCATGATCTCATCATTTCAGATCCAGACTGAAAACACCTTTGGTGAAGATCCGATGTTTCCAGAGTCAAATGGCACAACCTTAAATTCAGTATTCTACCGTTGTTTATGTAGGATTGGGGAAAGGGGGGAAGCTTATAGAACATTATGAAGGAATTAATTTCCTCTTCTTTACTAGTCTGTAAGTAATTCACAACTGAGATTTGCATGGATAATTATGTATGAACTATAAAGAAAAATCAGACAAAAAGAGATACTGGATCTAAAGTTAAGTTAAGTTCTTACTTGCTCATCTAAATGCCTAATGTGTTATTTATACAGTGGTGGCTTGTTTAAGCATTGAATGATAAAAGGAGGAAAAAAATAAGGCTACAAGCTAAAGAGAGACTACATAAAACAAACAAAAATGAGTCTGTACAATGAAATAATTCTGTTCCTATATTTTAAATATGATCTGAAGGAAGTTTCATTTGTGATCTGGTGAGGTTACTTAATATTTACCTGAGCAGAATTATAAGGCTTAAACCCATCAATAATTTCATCCCTCATTCTCAGCTGTCATTGTCTGTTGTAACTTTTGTAACTTTTTATAGGATTGCAATTTTGTGGGGTATGGGAGACAAAGATCAGGAATTTCCTGAATTTCAACTTATATGAGGATTTTTTACAAAAACTGCCTTTTTTTTTTTTTTTTTCATTCAGGCACAACCCCGTTACTTCTGGCTACTAGAACCAGAGGTTTCTCTCATATTGTATGGCTGCAATTTAATGGTGTAGACTTCAAAACACAAAGTTGAATACTTTTGAATTTACTAAACGTTAGCTACAGGTGATAAGCAGTGAGGTACTTTGGTTTATTCTGAAGAAAATATTTTAATCTTATAAACTTGATTTAGGTGCATCAGTGAAAAACTGTCACTGCTGAGTTATCCTTGTTCATCTTCCATTTACGTGATCATACTGGATGTTTCAACACCCAGTATATGGATTTATTTAGAGCAGTCCTAAGAGGGATTTTAAAATGCTATAGTTGTAACAAATACAAGGAGATGATGTTCCGAATGGCCTAATCTACCCATGCTTTGTTTTGGGGGTAACTCATTACCTCTCAGAGAATAACTTTTACTCTTTATGCATATGTAGTGTGACCCAGATCTGTCTCTATGGAGGATTATAAGCCAATAATAATGTTATTATTATTATAATTGGACTAACATTATCACACCCCTTATTTTGTGCGTAGTGTTATTCTAAGTGCTTTACAGGGATGCTGTCAATATAGGTGGTAATTTTACTATCTGCATTTTTCAGACAATGAAACTAAAGGGCTGAACAGGTAAGTTTCTTGGGGAAGGTTATACATCTAATAAGTTTTAAAACCTAGAGTTTTATCAAGGAAGTCTGATTTCATAGTTTTTTGTGCTCTTAACTACCATAATATGCCGTGTTTCAACAGAAGTGTGTGTTAGGGTCCTTAGAAGATAGTACAAACTCTCAAGTTCATTACAAACTAAGACAATTTTTAAAAATGTGCAATAGACTATGAGGAATGAGGAGTTAAGTTGTGTGGCACAGTTATATCCATTTAAATTAAATAGAAGGTGAGATGAATGGGAGTTCTGGCAGACAAGGAAGATACATGGAAGAATAGAATACAAGAGTCTTGAAGAATGACTGTGATTTGGACAGGCAGGGTTTGAAGAAAGCATTCAGGTTAGGGAGAAACATGGTAAAAAATGGTAAAAACATAATTAGATTTTACAAGAAGATTCCTGAAACTTCCCTCTAATGATGGGAAGTTGAGGGCAAAAGCCCACCTCCAGCCCAATACCGTCTGCCTCACTTTCACTGTGACCCAGGCAAACCTACAGTCATCCCCTATGCCCTCCTTTGTATATAGAAAGTTAAGTCTGCTGCAGACTGGAAAGAAGAATGGGAATCCAAGGATCTCTAGCAGAAATGCGATTCTAGCTAAAGAGCCCTTATTGGGCATTCTGGAAAATAACGATTTCTGCAGTGAACTTCTGAGTTTAGCTGCTTTTAGGGTATATGAAGCTGCAATTAATTGCCTTAATCTGAAATGACAGTTTCAAATTAAACTGTTTAAGATCAACATCTTTAATGCTTAAATGTTTATGAGTTGACACACCTTAGTAGCCACCTCTTTATATTTGGCCATTCAACTGCAGAAACCACAATAGCAAAAAGAATAAGTCAGGTGAGTTTCCAAGTGGCATTGAGTTGTCAGCTGGTGAGTCCATAAAAGGGGGACTTGCTCATGCTATTGTCTCTGTGGGTTTTGG
The DNA here is from genome assembly GCF_000696425.1 of Galeopterus variegatus. Classification (NCBI taxonomy): domain Eukaryota; kingdom Metazoa; phylum Chordata; class Mammalia; order Dermoptera; family Cynocephalidae; genus Galeopterus; species Galeopterus variegatus. The sequence goes on from NW_007726236.1 coordinate 291,206, forward strand.
ATGCACGTGACTTCTTATTGATTGGGCACTTGCTACTTCTCTCTCCCAGTCTGGGATATGCATTTGGAGCAAGCACTGCTAGTTTTTTCTTGACTTATGCAATTTCCTTCACTTTATTTCCTCCTGACATAATAGAGGGTGAAAGGATATGGCCACAGTCAGCCCATAAATCGGAACATACCTCAATTGGAGGGCTTTTTAGTAGTTCATAGTTTCCATCCATGTCTAAACAGCTGTCTATTTAGAATGCCCTGCTCTTCCTACTTCTGAAGTGAAATAGTGACAAAGTATCATGGATTTTGAATTAAATTACCTTATTTCAGGTCAGCTTCATAGAGTTACTGAAAAAAAAAAAAGAAAAGGAATATATCCGTGTTCATTCTCACAGAATATCTTTTAACAGTAAGCCTATGTAAGTTTTCCTAAAGTCTAGTTTAGGCTTAATGGCCTATAGCATATTTCGTGTATAAAACCTTAATTAGGGCTTCATTTATTTGCTTATAAAATATTTATTTTAAATCTAGTATGTAATCCTTCTTAGGGTAACTAGTCCTGGGGGAGATTCTAATAGCACCTTGTCTGAAGTCATAGAAGAAATTTTGGAGTGTCAGAATAGAAAGGATCCTAGAAATCAATTCTCCAAGTCCAAGATCCTTATTTCAGAAGGGGAAAAACAGACCTAGAGAAGTTACTTGACCAATAGCAGTTAATGGGTAATGCGGGATTTGAACACATAATTCTGTCAGGTGAATTATAATATTTGAATGGCTGGTTCTATTTAACTGTAAACAATGCCACTCAAGGTAAACAAATAGAGATGGCCTCCCACTTTCACTAATTCATATCTTCATTCTTTAAAGACTATAAAGTAAAAAAGAAAATTGCTCACACTGAAACAACCTGTGATCTAATGTCCTTCAGAAGCAGCTTCGGTCTCCCCCTATATGGTATTTGATAATGTCTGCTTGAATGAGACTTGGCTTGCACACAGAGCAAACAACCCTCAATAAGAAAGTTCCTTTCCTTTTTTTTTTTTTTTAAGTGATTGTCAAATTTCAGAATGAAATAAAATTAGTTAAAAACAATTTGGCAAAACCTAACCTAAACTTCATATATTACATTGTTTAAAATGAGAAGAAACTTTGGTCAGGAATTTTGAATAGAGGGATCAAAGTAGGATTTTTGTTTTAACAAAGTAGGGTTTTTTATATAATATATATATATATATATATATATATATA
>NW_007726236.1:292726-295261 GCF_000696425.1 Galeopterus variegatus
TATATATATATATATATATATATATATATTATAAATAAATCAAAAGTCTTTGGAGAAAATTTGAGCTCACTGAAAATGATTTTCACAGATATAAATATAGGAAAACTTAAAGGAAAATTTGTAAATAATGAGTTACCATTATATGTAGCCCACATCTGTGAAATTCCTAAAAGGTAGTAGGTTTTTAAAAAAAATGCTTTTTAAATCTGATTTTTTTATTATTATTTGAACTTATACATTGTAATTGGACATACTTATAGACTACAATCTGGTGTTTTGATATATATATATATATATATATATATCCTCATATAGGCTCCAAAGTCATGATTAAAAGGTTAGACCCATCCTTATTGAGGTCCCTGACTTGCTGAATTTCTTCTCTTTTTATGTTGTCACAGTCTATATCTTGGTTGGTAGCATTTTACAATTCACTTACATTGACCTTTTCACATGCCTTATTCACTATTTAGGGAAGATAATTGTTCTTTGCTTCTCCACTTCACATTTTCCTAAACATTTTTCATACACATCCACATTCTTACCATATTTAATATAACTATGGATGATACCACCTTGATTTTGTGTAGTAATATGTCCTCACATGAATGAGTCATTTTTTTTTTCCTTTTTGTCTTTTTTACTGACTGGTACGGGATCGTGACCCTCGGTGTCGCGCCTGCGCTGCGCTCAGCCAGTGAGCGGGAACCGGTCACCACATGGGATCTGAACCCTCGGCGGGAGCACTCTCCAGTGCGCCACCGGGCTGGCCCTGAATGAGTCATTTTAAGACAGGTTTTACTAAGGCCAACAAGATTAATAGCCTATAAGAGAGTACAAAGGTATTCCCTTTATACAGAATTCATGCACTGGCCTTTTGGATACACACTGGATACTCAATTTTTGACCAACTAACTGGCTGATTGTGGCCACAGGCTAACTTCCATATTAAAAATGTTCCATGCTGGATTGTATATTCACTATATGTTATTTTGTTGTTTCAGCTGGAATGAGCTGCTTTGTAGAATAGCCATATCTTTGTAATAACCATAGTATATACTTAGGCTAAGTTCTTTGGCTACTCCATTCTGTCTTAGCAAGCACTAGACATGTTGCCCAGGGAACAAATGACAATTCTGTAGCTGCCCTGAGCTGCCTTTCTCGAGTCAGGGTCTTGGTTTAGTGACTCAGAGAGAATCTAGTTTAGCCCAGGTGGAGGGTAGGCACATGAGTGTACAGTGTTTTGGGCAAAAGTTCAGATCTAGAAAGAAAATAAATGTTCTACACCTGATTGAAAACACAGAAGACAGCAATTTTGCTTTTAAAAATTTAACAGAAAGACAAGATGGAGTTAGAGGGAATGTCAAAGAATTTGATAAATTCTTTTGTGTCATTTCCTGTTGTATTATAGGCCCAGCCTAGTTTCTTCCAGATCTTGGAAATACTGAAATGTATTTCAACTCTTCTGCTGTTATAACGTGTCTGCCCAAACATGCAAACAGAAGCTGATTATGTTTGCCTCCTTTCATTTGCAGGATAGAGACCACAGAAATCCCCCTTTCCTTTTAGGGATCTTCCCAAGAACCCATGTGAGGTAATAATAATAATAATTTACTATGCAAATGAGGACTCTGAGACCTAACCAGAACACATGGCTGTGAGTGGTAGGATTGGGCCCTGACCTTGATTTTTTTATCCCTGAGTTTAGTCTTTCTGCTAGTAGAGCACATTGCCTGGATTAGATCATCCAAACAAACCCCAATGGTGTAAACTCTGTGGTGCTTAATTGTGCCTGTGATAGTACTAGGCACTATGCAAATGGACATTGTAAGTCAGAGCTCCCCCTGGAGGGATAAGGGAGTCCATATAATTCAGACTAATCACAATAATATATTCAACATTGGTTATTTCTCATATAATGTCTGTAACATTCAGTGGGTTTTCCAGCCGATGTGCCTACGGGCATCAGGAAAACAATAAAACAAGCTTACTTTTAAAAATAAATTAATGAAACTGTGTGAAATAGTTTGATATTTAATATTTCAAACATTGGCAAGGGAGACACAGAAGAAAAAAAAAACATTTTTTTGATGGATTTCTGGTATTTTTCTCTTTTATACTGCTTTTATTATTAAATTACATAGAGGGATGTGCCATCGTTTTCTCAGTACTTCATACATTCAAAGGTGATACTTTGAGCATGCTAATAGTTACACACTAATACTGTCCCTGTTTGACAAATGAAGACATGGAGACAGGAGAGAGTTAAATAACTGGCTGGGGGAAGCAGCTGGTAAGCAGAAAAGCCAAAGTTCAGACTCAAAAAATCTGACCACAGAATCCTTGTCTTTAACTGCGGCTACTCTTTGTTGCTTAACTGAGTGTAATCTTACTTCTCTTCCCTCGTTATCAGTATTTTTATAAAGATAAAAGGAGACAAAATGTGTGATTGCTCATAGGTATTGATACGCAACTGTGTAACACACAGACATGTACAATCAATTGTATTTCTTTTTTTTTTTTTTTTTTTTTTTT
>NW_007726236.1:295604-316719 GCF_000696425.1 Galeopterus variegatus
GCAACCCTCAGTGTTGCCCCCGTACCGGACCGGGGACCGGCAACGGGATTGCAACCCTCGGTGTTGCTCCCGCGCCTCGCTCAGCCAGTGAGCGGGAACCGGTCTGTATGTGGGATCCGAACCCTCAGGCGGGAGCACCGCCGCGCTTCCCAAGCTGCGCACTTATCCAGTGCGCCACCGGGCCGGCCCCAATCAATTGTATTTCAATTTAAAGAAAAGGAAAAGGAAATTAGATGAAATTAACTTCATAGGAACCTTGAGGGGAAAGAAAGCACAAAAATGCAGCCTAGATTGCTGGGATGTTGGAGAAGGGGAGATCTGAGGGGGAAAGGAAAGAGCTAGAAGTGTTTCTCGGATGCCCAGTTACATATGAGCTTTCAGTGGATTTCCCCCTCCCCCACAGTTCTAATCAGTACTGAGCTGTTATCTCTGTGAGCCTCTTCCCTACTCTGGCAGTTACACACCCTAAGTCCTCTAAGGACACAAATAAAATGATAATGCTTGCCATAATTTTCTGTACTGTATAGCCATCCATACGAACAGGAATGTACAGGAAATACATTTGGAAGTACTTTCCAGATTTCTATAAAGTATTGGCTTCGTACATTGCTAAGAATAAGTTTACTTCTGTTCATTGTAGCCTTGGGGGCAAGGGAGCTAAGCAATTGGGGCAGAAACCAGGCATCTTGCCATCGGCACTCTTCTTTGAGATTGAGTTCAGGGAGTCCCATCTGCTCAGGTCCCCAAGGAACCAGAACTCAGCTCTTTATTCTACAAAGCATCTGGTGAGTTCTTGTCTGGAATTCCGCTTTTTGAGCATAGCAACTTCCCTTCCAGGGGACCCATAGATATTTATTTTCCATCCTTTTCAGCAGATGCCCCATAGCCTGGAACTGTATCAGCAGTTGGCATAATGAATTGTAGTGCTTTCAAATATCAAGCTAGCATAACATGGTCTGGTAGGGGGGTTCAGTGACATTTTAGTTCTGAGGACTTGATACATTTTATAGAATATGACATTTTTCAGTCCAGCAGAAAGCAATAACGAATGATGTCTAAGAATGAACATTTCCTCTTAATTTCAGCACCTACCGGAGTATCTTGTTTAAATTGTTTCATTCACTTATGCATTAACACTTAAATGTTTTCATTCATTTAGTCAACATTAATCAATATCTAGTATGTGCTAGGCTCTGTGCTAGACACTGGGAACACACAGATAAATAAAATAATGCACTAAGGAATATGGAGGAAGAGCCAGAAAAACACACAATTACCATACAAGCTCCATAAGTGAGGTAAGAACAATTGCTCTAGAAATACAGCAGAAGCTGTGATTAACTCTGCCAGAGGATATCGGTAATAATTTCAAAGAGAAGGTGACAAAGCAATATGAATTATTCTTTCCGTCTCTCCTTGCTCAGCTCTATACTGGGAATGATATTATATGGTATTGAAACACAATAAATTAGTTCTGCTGTCAGAATTGGAAAAGAATAGGAAAGATAAAATTACATGAAGCATTAGAAAACACATTGCACAGAAAAGAAAAAAGCTTCATATAAATGCAAGTTTGTTACTTTACAAAGTTTTATCCGTATTACAAAAAAAATCTAAAATCCATTTAAAACAAAATGAATATTTTGGATTTTCTCTTTATTTCTATTATGAGATGATATGCTCTTGTCTTTAGTTCTTTGGATCAAAGTGCTTATGCTTGGAAGAAAATTATTTCTGTGCACAGTATTTGTTCAGGAAAATCATCACTATTGAAACATATTAATTACTTTAAAATGAAAATAATTCTGTTATCATTCAGAAGAATGTGATTTTGAATAAGAAAATGAGATTTTTATTTTTGTTTAGCAAATATTCTGTGCACAGAGATACTGGTGACTTTCAGTGTTCAGTTTAGTTTCATATGTATGAGTATTACATGAACATGTACTATGTATTACTGCTCTTTGTGAAGTACCAGGGATATAACATAATTAGATTGATAGAGGTCATCTAATCAAGGTCATGATAAATGAATTGTCCTTCAAATATATAAATATTTTTCAGAACCTAAGTTTCTAAATTTGAATCAAATAGAGATAACAATAACTCATTATATATAACTTGTTATATTAAATTAGTTAAGATGAATGGCTTTAGGTTAAGACAGAACTGGGTTCAAACCATGGGTCACTAGATTTGGTAGTTGTATGAACTGAGACAAGATATTTAATGTTTCTGTGCTTCAATTTTTTTCCCCTCTGAAGGATTAAGTGAAACTATGTAATTGAAGCATTCAGAGGAGTGCCTGGTATACTGTACTATCTCAATAGACTATTAGCTCTACTAATATTCTGTTAATATGGTGCATATTAGCTATAATTATATTGCAAAGAGGGCCTGGTCGTAAGCATGCAACCTGTGTAGTCACACGGGGCCCCACACATAGAAGAGCCCCACTCTTGATTTAATATCTTCCTATTGCCATCTTGAAATTCTTAATAACTTTTGAACAAGGGGCTCCTCATTTTCATTTTGCACTGAGTCCTATAAATATGAGGATTGTCCTTATTGCAGATGAATTTATGAGATTTTGTATAGATTATCTCATTTAAATAGTTATTCCACTTAACTGTCCTTACTAACAGCCTTGTGAGGAAATTAATTTACTTGGAGATCACAAGTTATTTATAACATTATTAAGGCCACACAACTAATATGTAAAAGGAGTCAGAAGAAAATCTCTGTTTATTGACTCCAAGCCCAGTGTGCTTTCCTCTTTTGTTATCTTAAATTATGACATCCACCTTCTGATGTATCAAAAATTAATAAAGATAATTGAGAAACTTAGAGTCTCTAGAAAAATGTGAATATCTTGTTAAGGAGCTGAATTAGGAATAGTCACTTACTTTTTATAGTTCAAATATAAGTACTTTTTTTTTATTTTTTAAGGATGTTATTATGGTCATCATTCTATTTCAATTTCAGAAACAATTGCTGCATTCCCCACCTGTATTCACCACTTGTAGACCATGCAAAGTGTCATATGCGAGTCTTAAATGTTTGTTTGAAAGAGTAAATTGATCTTATTCATTAACATTTACTTTCCCAAGGTTCCCACGCTAAAAGAAATAGTCATCAAGGATTGAAATAAATCCTTATTAACATTATCTTTAATTATTATCTAATAATCTAATAATTCTAATAATTTATCAATACATTTATATAGAATTACATAGAATATATGTGGGAATGATTTCTAAACAAAGCTATGAAACTAAAAACTGTCCTTTTTAGGTAGGTCAAATGAAAATAAAGCTCATCAACAATTTATAACCCACTTAGAGATTTGCTACTCAAGGTGTGGTCTGTGAACCAGCAGCATGGGCATCACCTGCGAGCTTGTTAGTGATGAAAAAACTCAGGTTCCTCCCCAGATCTCTGGAAGCAGAATCTACATTTTAATAAGATCCCCAGGGCATTTTATATGTGCATTAGAGCTTGAGAATCACTGAGCTAGAACACCTCAACATCCATATTATATTGACATCATTGTCTACGGTACACCATTATATTATGTATTACTAAACACTGCCAGTTAACCTAGATGGGGATGCACCTCAGTGGCAATGCAGAGATCTGGATTCTAGAGATGTTAAAATGTAAAACAATATGCAACTTAGTAGCTTAGTGCTGACTCTAAGGTTTACAGCCCCGAGTGTCTGCATCTCAAATTGCTGAGATCCCACAAATATTATGTATTACTAAACACTGCCAGTTAACCTAGATGGGGATGCACCTCAGTGGCAATGCGGAGATCTGGATTCTAGAGATGTTAAAATGTAAAACAATATGCAACTTAGTAGCTTAGTGCTGACTCTAAGGTTTACAGCCCCGAGTCTCTGCATCTCAAATTGCTGAGATCCCACAAAAACTCTCAGTTCCTTCCAAGCCCCTAGATGGGCCTTGCCTTCCTTCTGGAAATGGAAGTCAGGTTCTTCCCATTTGACTGCACAAAGGGCAGATCAGCCATGAGGACACACACAAGGATAATCCTCTAACAATCCAAATTAGGGACAGCCACAGTCTTGGGAACGGGGTGTATTTACTATCCAAGTAATAAGCTTTTGATTCTTAAATAGTTGGAACTAAGCCCATGACCATTAAAGTAAAAGGCCTGTGTGTTTTAATAACAATTTTAAAATAGGTCTCCTATTCTTTCATTTGGCTTTTAGAGTACTGCTTTCATAGCAAAATTCTTTCCCTTGCCAAAATACTGAAAATCACTGTGTGCAGGTTTACTTGGGTTAATTATAATTTCTGCACGGTGATATTCTCGTGCTGAATTCTGTATATACTCTATTTTTTTAGGCCATGATTTATATAGGATTATTTAACCTTACCACAATTTGCTAACTTAAACAGATTTCTATGTATTTATTTCCATTTTAACAACTTTGTAATATAATGGGTTATGCCCTAAGAGAAAGCAAACTCTTCCTTGGGTATAAACAGTTGGGGATTTGAGGCATTAAGGAACCATTTAGGGAAATGCTGCTTCTGCAACATGAATTTTATATAGAGTTCCCTGGAGGCACCTATGAACTATGGCACCTCTCAACTGAAGCACACCCGATCCGGACTGGAATTTTCTTGATGACTAAATGAACAAAGGGATGCCTGCAGCTGAAGTAAATGGAGAAACCATTATTCCTAGGAAGAAAGAGTGACTGTGCAATTATGTCATATTTATCAAAAGACAGCTCTGTCTGAGGTGAGGTGGCTGCAGACTTTGCAGAAGGAGGTACCGTAGACTCCCTCAGCTTTTTCTTAGAACAACAGAATATTTTAACATTTTATATCTTTTCCCACTATCTTCCTCTTAACCTAATTTGTAATTGGAGGCTATTTGTTCTGAAAATGTATTCAAACTAAATTTCTTAGGCTTTATTAGATTATAATAACCCCAAAGATACCACCACCACTTCCCACCCAAGAAAATGCAACAATTTTTTACTTCATAATACTTTACTTGTAATTTTAAAAACTCTATTTGTCTTTGAAGTACACATAATGTGGGAAAAAATTAAATTTGAAGTGAGATGCCCAGAAGTGTCGTTTAAGCATTAGGGAAGGTTTTTGCATTTATGTAAGGTTTTCTTTAAGTAATACTTGTAATCCTGGAGTTACAACCCTTCGTTTTTTTTTAATTCTAAAACTTTATTATTCTGTAATTTTCAGTCTGAATGAGAAGGAAGAACTGACTGGGGAATTGATATGTTCTCATCTAGCCAGATAAATGTACTCTAATATAGGAAAGACAATTTATTATTTTTTTCATTTTTTTAAGTTATTATGTTTTATGTTATTGTGATAAGAACAATTGACATGAGATCAACCCTCTTAGCAGATTTTTAAGTGTACAATACAGTATTTCTACCTACAGATACAATGTTATATAGCATATCTCTAGAATTTATTCGTCTTTTATTAATAAGATCTTATAACTGTTGATTAGCAACTCCTCATTTCTCCCTCCTTCTAGCCCCTGGCAATGACCATTCTGTCCTTTACTTCTGTGAGTTAGACTGCTTTAGATACCTCATGTAAGTGGAATCATGCAGTATCTGTCCTTGTGCGACTGGCTTATTTTGCTTAGCATAGTGTCCTCAAGGTTCACTCTTGTCACATAATGCAGTATTTCCTTTTTTAAAGGCTGAATAATATTCCATTGTATGAATACACCACATTTTTTTAATACATTCATCTATAGATGGGCATTTAGTTTGTCTCACATCTTGGCTATTGTGAATAGTGCTGAAGTGAACATGGTAGTGTAGATATCTCTGCAAGACCCTGATATCAGTTCTTTTGGATAAATACCCAGAAGTGGGATTGCTGGATCATATGGTAGTTCTTTTTTTTAATATTTTGAGGAACCTCCATAGTGTTGTCCACAGCAGATGCACCATTTTGCATTGCCACCAACAGTGCACATGGGTTCTCATTTTTCCCGCATTCTCACTGACATGTGTTGTCTTTTGTTGTTTTAATAATAGCCACTCTAAGAGGTATGAGGTGATATCTCATTGTGATTTTGATTTGCATTTTCCGGGTGATTAGCGACACTGAGCATCTTTTCATATACCTGTTGGCCAATTGTATGTCTTTGAAGAAATGTTTATTCAAGTTCTTACCCCACTTTTTAGTCAGGGTATTAGTTTTCATTTTTTTGTTTTGTTTTGGTATTGAAGGGTAGGGACAACTCTTCTAGATGAGTTCATTTATTCACCAAGCTCTCACTGAGTGCCAACTATGTGTCAAGCACTTCATATTTGCCACATTTATAAATATCAATAATTTGCATAGCCTTGGCCAGATTCCAAAAATCCACACCATAAAAATAAATTCCAGTGCCTTTAATTCTACCAAAAAATGTATTTATTACATGACCACCACAAAATGGGCACTGAACAAGATGTTAAATAATGATAAAAAAAGAATTAAGACATGGTACGGGAGAGAGGCATAAGCAATTAGGTACCTTTATTTTTCTTTTTCACCTCACCTTGGACTTATCTCTATCACAGCCATATTGCTACTATAGTATAATTATACCAGTATTTGATCAATGGGGTTTCCCAAGAGGATTAAGCTCTAATGCCCTAAGACATCCATTGTATATGATAATGATAGCTATGTGTCATCATCATATATAACATGACAGGATATAAATGCTGCAAGAAGGGGAATGGGTTTTACCCTTTAAGTCAATGGTTCAAAGTATTGTGCTTAAGCAGTATCTCAGGGCTTATTAAACTGCATATTCGTGCACGCCTCAGCTTCTGACTTAACACAGACCTGTATTTTTAACAGGAATTTATGGTGATACAGATGCACATGGTGCAAGGATTTCATTTGTTATTGGATGCCATAGAGACTTCTGAAAGTTCTGCGATAGGATCAACATTTAATAGGGATAATGGATCAAAAGAGCCTAAGCTTCTAGGTAAATATATTGAAACAGATCAAGTGGAAGATACAGTCCAGAGATACTTCAAAGGGAGAATCAAGATGACTTGGTGAATTTGGGAGAAGAAAGAATAAAACATACCAACATAAGCAAAATCTACATATTTCTACCCAAACATAGCAATCAAGCCAGATATTATTATTCTTCAGATTGGAGTTAAAAGGAGTGGCCAAGGGGAGCGGGGTGCACAAAGGAAACATGAAAGAAAAAAGAAAATTGGTTTCCTGGAATGCAGTGTTTAACTGTTTGAATGGTACAATTCTTAAAGTTGACCAGTACATGTAAAGAGTAACTCAATGCTTTCTATTTAGCCTCATGAGCTCTTTTCATCTGTCAAGTGAAGAAATTAAGCTTTGTTTACTTTAAGATCACTTTCTACACTAAAATTTAAGTTCTGATTTAAGATTCTTATTGTGGCTGTGGCTGCAAACAAAAATATTTTTTATATAAAGCTATTGTTAAATCCATTGTCAAAAGTCATCTAGCCAAAGAGGTACTAACATATTACAATAAGTGACCTTGATTATCCTTGAAAGATAAGAATTTAAGAATTTTCCATTGCCACCACCTCCCTGAGCAAAATACAAAACAAAACAGCAAACAAAATACTCTTAAAATCTAATAAAAAAGTGGGTTGAGAGAGATTCCTATCTGCTTACTTAATTCTTAGTTCTTTCTATTCTCTTTCTGCCTTCTTTCTTTCTTTCTTTTTTTTTTTTTTTTTTTTTTTTCCTTTTCGCCTTTTTTCTTTTTTTTTTTTTCTCTTTTTGCCTTCTTTTTTTTTTTTTCTCTTTTTGCCTTCTTTTTTTTTTTTTCTCTTTTTGCCTTCTTTTTTTTTTTTTCTCTTTTTGCCTTCTTTTTTTTTTTTTCTCTTTTTGCCTTCTTTTTTTTTTTTTCTCTTTTTGCCTTCTTTTTTTTTTTTTCTTTTTTCCCTTTTTTTTTTTTTTTTTTTTTTTTCTCCTTTAAGGAAAGTTGGGCGAGGCATCAGAATCAGATTATCGAGAGGCAGCACATGATGTAAAAGTCTTTCTCTGCTCAGGCCCTCACAGCCTTTCTGAGCCAGTCACCTGCTTTGATGCTTGGAGCCTGGCATCCTCATTAAGTTTTACAGGTTTCTATCAAACAGCTTCGCTGCTTTAAACCTGTAGCTGGTCCAACTATCCAGTCATAAGGAATATGATCAAAACACATGGTGTTTTTAAAAATTTAAAATTCATAGTAGGCTTCCACTGTTATATACCCCTCTGTGTTCTAGCAAAGGTAGACGGGTAAGTTCTACATGTAATTGCCTCATAGTCCATTTTTAAATAATTGATTCTCTGAGAGGGGATGATGCTTGTGAACAAGTCAGAGATATCTGCCAGAAAAGAGATTTTAAGAATGATATCATTAGGAATTGACTTCTAGAAGAGTTTTTGACTGGAAATTCTTAGCATGGACCCTGGAAATATCAGGGGTATCTGGTGTCTTCTGTTCTATCCCTTCTGGCTCCAGGCCTGGACTCCATTAAAGAACATAAATGAAAGAGCGAGGAGCTGTCTTTGTAGTTGGTCCTGTGATCACACGTGCTTATCCATGTGTAAGTGTGGGAGGAGATTAAGGTGCCAGTAGAAGAGATGGACGCGAGTCAGAAAGTGCTGTCTCTTACTTCTGGGTCGTTAATATCTGTTTCTTTCTTTGCCAGAATCCATGGTTTCCTGCTTTTTTTGTGTCATATAGTTGATGAATTTCTCAAATCTGGTTGAAATCCTATGGATTCCACTAAGTCTTAGCTGTGTAGGTTTCCAGGCTTTTTCATAATGCCATAAATTTTAAAAGAGAAAAGAAAAAAATGGTATTATTTAGTCTTATACAAAATGAAAAGACAACTAAAGGGACATGCTTTGGCTTTCCTAAAACTATTTATTCTCATAAATCTGGGTCTTATGACTGTTGGTCCACACTCTACAATTCCCTCTATAAGCTTCCATATTATTATTGATTCCTTCCTTAGCTCCGTGTAACCAGAAAACAATGCACATATCAAAGATGTGACAGTTTCGTTTGCTAAAAGCTGGTTTGCATTTGACTAACTAATGAGGCAAAATTGCCTCAGAACAGGAAAGGAGCAGATCCATATTGCGCAGCAGTATATTTTCATGGTATTTAAATACTATCCAATCTATGATATGCATTGCAGACCTGGCTAACATGGACTAAATGAAAGTGGTTTCTAAATCTCACAGGTCACCTCTATACAAATATATGCAAGTCCATTTAATTGTCATGGAAATTTTTTTAAAAACACATGAGGTTAATTTCAAATTTCAGATTCTTCTCACCACCCTTCTCATTTCTTAAGCACTTGCCAAAGATAAACATTTTGGACATTTTTGAATGTCTGAGTTTCTTAAAACTACATTGCAGAAGTCAAAGTTATTATTATTGAAAGTTAATCTCACAATCATTTGAGATAACTCAAGCCTTTGACCTACTATATCTGACACCATTCATCAGAATTTCTGTTGTTCCAGGAGATTCCTGAAAAAACATGTGCCTGTCATGCATGTCAAACTCATACTATTGGAAGGGTAGATCCAAGAGTTAAATTCTCAAAACCCCTGTTTACATATTTCTGAGACTACCTTCAATCTGATCAAGACTAACATGTGATCTCTGCAACACCGTGATTTAATTTACTTATAAATTCTTTCTTAGGTAGTCATGTTATTCCATAAGCATAAAATGTTAACACTAGAAGAAAATATAGCAGTATATATCATAGTGGCTGGGAAAATAAACCTTCTAACTACACAGGTGAGGAAAGTAAGGCACAGCAAGATTAAGTGACTTCCTCCAAATCATGTTCTTTTTGCAAAGATGTTTCTTATCAGTCAGGTATTCTTGATGCATTCAATAAGATCTTCAACATAACAAAATAATAACCATTTTGATAGAAGCATCCACAACATTACTCAATACTTCTCTTCCCAAATTTTTCATTTACAGATAAACTTAAAATGTGAAAAGGCATTTTCCCATTGCTAGTTTTCTAAATGCCAGAATCTTTTGTGTGATTTTCTCTTTTCTTATAATTACCAGAACATTAATAATCATGTGATTCTACAAGTATCTCTCAAAATGACCTTGACTTTCTGTCTGTCACCATCTAACTAAAAAGTTTGTCCAGTGCTATGGGAAAAAGGTTATGCTTTCGTTATTCCTCTAGAAACTTTATTTTTAAGTAAAGTTGTGAGTTTTTTCAGGGTTCATAAAACATGTCTTTCACATTTATTACTATTCCTTGGCACAAAGGCAAGCCTTACTATTTTAGAAATTTTTCCCTATAAATTAAATATTTAGTTTCCAGCCATGATCAAACTCTGCAGGTTATTCTATATCTATCACTGGAAGGATGTCATATAAAGTCATAGAACTCTAATTAAGCAGTAACAGTATGTGTATTCTTATTTTTTCAGAAAAAATATAGTTCATTTCAGTTTTGTTTTTTGTTTTAACTTTTCAACATTGTTCTACATTTGAGCAGTTCTTCTTGCTTTTGGAGTCAAGAAAATCTCTTCTAAAATATTATTTTTGTTTCTCATTTCACCTAAAATTCTGTCTAGGTTATTTGCACTATTAATTTCTCATATAAGCAATCAATTTGTTTTCCTCCTTTTGGTTTTGTATCCCCCATTTTCTGATATGCCATTCTGCTTTCCTTCAATTAAGTTTGTAGTTATCGAGGTGACTAAAATATCTGTCTAGGTTATTTGCACTATTAATTTCTCATATAAGCAATCAATTTGTTTTCCTCCTTTCTGTTTTGTATCCCCCATTTTCTGATATGCCATTCTGCTTTCCTTCAATTAAGTTTGTAGTTATCGAGGTGACTAAAATCCGCCCTACTGACTTACAAAGCAATTATTCACCCTTGCATTCTGCTTAAAATGCACAATTTCCATCTGCTTAAAATTTCTATCCAAAACTGGAATTATAATGCATTTTCTAGCTTTGTAGAGAAAACCTCCAAACATTTCTGATAATTTCCTTTTCATCAGGTGCAACTACTTCAGCCTCAATTAGTAAGACAAATTTCCTAATTATGTCTCTATTCTGGTCAAGAAACTATTACTTGATTTCTGGGATGTAGACTCATACAATTCTCAGTGAAGAATGTCTCCTTTGAATTATTTTTGTTTCACATTTCTCCTTATCTTAAAATTCCTCTTTCATGCCATACCCACCAAGTCTTTGGGAAAGTATTTCCAAGTATGTTTTCTTTATTATATCATAATCTTTAAATCAAGAATATCTAGTGTGTATTATTGCACTTGGCATTGGTGGAGATACTGTACTCACAAACTTGCCCCTAAAATGGCTCAGCATTGAACTGGAAGGTCAGATCTCAACAAGAAAATATATTTGTTTATTACTTCAGAAAGTAGTGACCACTTTCTAAAGGCTCACTTTATTTGGAGCCATGTGGCTTATCAATTTTTATAAGGTCTGAATTTTTATAATGTCTTCTTAGTGGGCTTGCAATCTCAGAGTATGGTGGTTTGTCACATGGGTTCTGGAGTCATATGGCCTAGGATTTGATTTGGTGTGACCTTGGGTAAATATGTACTTTCTCAGTTCCTCTGATTCCTTATTTGTAAATTAGAGATTTAAAAGTACCTACATCATAGGTTTTGTTTGAGGGTTAAATGAGGTAGTCAATGTATCTGTAAAAGAAATAGGAGAGTTAGGAATTAGAGCTGATAAGTATGTATATGACTGACGTTAAGGCATTTTACACATACTATTTAATCATTACAATAAACATGTGCAGTAATTATTCTTCTATGTGATTTTTAAAAATTAAATTAGATTAAAAATGTTTTAAATGGAGAAGTCTCAAAGAAACTAAGTAACTTGTCTGAGGCTGCATCCTATTAAGAGATTGAACACAGATTCAAACTAATTCATTAAGATTCTAAAGCCTGTTTTCCCCTTCATGCTATGATGACAGGGCAGTGGCAGGGAGAGTATTGGTTAAGAAGAGGCAAAAGTGAGTTGTGTTTTAGACTCATTTATTTATTTGTTCCACAAATTCACGCAGAAGAGATATTTCAGTTTTAGGAATGGATATGCTTATTGGAAAAGGTAATGCGGAGAGACAGGAGGAGACTCGTTCATTTCTTTAGACTCATTCATTTATTTGTTTTACATTTATGGAAAACCGAGCAGCATACTGTGTGTGTCCTGGTTGCTGGGCAGCAAACAAGAAAACCTCTTTTTTCAGTGTCTGAAAAACCTGCAGGAAGCGAGGTCCATGTGCTGTTGTGAAATGCAGGAGAGTTGCTCAAGAGAGATGAGGAGCCTGTCACATCGGGGGAGGTATTGAAGATTTGGGAATGGACAGGCCCATTCTGGGAAGTTTATTGTGGGAGTTTAATGAGGAGAAGTTGGAAAAGACAAACCATCAGAACATTGAGGAACACCCACGTCAGAGAATGAGGGCACAAAGAGAAGACAAGGTCAGAAGACAACGGATGTATCCCAGGGTGTGGCAGGAGGGGACAGCTTGAGTGGGAGCTTTGTGGCTGGAGAGAGTGAGATAGGCAGTCCTTAAATGTAGATCCTCAGGTTGCTGCAACAGATAAGAGAGACAGTATCCCTGCTGATAAATCAGTCAAAGTTTTGGGGGATTGTGTATAGCCTAGACGGTAGGTTTCCTTTGAGATAGCCAGAACAGAGATCCAGAAAAAGCCCAGGGAAGAGCCATGTCTCTCTTCAAGGCAAGCTTCTCCATATGACTTTTCTCTTTCAGGACCATGTGCTAGGAAATTTCCCACACACCCTGTAAAGACCGGATGAGCAATCCAACAAGATTCATCTTCTAGGCAGACTAGGGAAATCCCTACCACAATGTCCTGTGTTAGGTGGGGCCCCTGAAGACTGCCAAGCCAGTTGAACAGATGGGTTCCTCCTCCCAGGGAGCACAGGCAAAGCTCACTATCTGTTTTGCTAGACACAAAACTTTTTATTTGCAGTTTTGACCTGGCTGAGTCCCCTCTTCTAGTAGTTGTAACAAAATCATTGTGAAACACAGCATCACAGTTCAGGGACAACAGAAGAGTGGAGAGAGTTAGGGAACTGGAATTAGACAAATTTGCATTCCAATCCTGAGTCCAGCAGTTTTGATAGTTGCACAACTTCTCTGAATGTGAGTTTTCTGTGTAATGAGAGTATGATAACAAAGGGTTATTCTGACAATTCAAAATGCTGCACGCCAACAAAGAAACACTGAAGATGCTCCAAAAGTATAATAGCAATTTTTAATAACATGTTATATCATGAATGATATTGACAGCTATTATAAAAGACGGGGAAGATCTGAGAAAGAACAAGGATCTGAGAAAAGGTGGTGGAGGTAGATTTGAAAGAGCAATTGTCCTAAGAACTCAGAGTGCAAGAGGTTAAGGAAAGAGTGGATGGTGAACAATTAGAAACAGCTATTGTTATTTTTTAGAAAGTTGACAATGAGTGGAAGGAGAAAGATGGATCATTGCTGGAAGAAGTCTAATGCTGAGAGGAAGGTTATAACTCCTGATAGTAACTGTAAAATCAGAACAAATGCAAAGCTGGGCCAATCTAGCTAAGAATAAATATACTTATGAAAAATTAGTTTTCTCATAGGAAATCACCAGGAAAGTTTTTAGGGAGTAAAATTAAAAACGATAGAAAGGCACATAGTTTATTCTTATTTTATAGCCTTTATTTATTTATTTTTTCATTTTTAAGCATTTTTGGCCCTCACTTCTCCATGCCACAGCAGGCTGTTAAAGA
The DNA here is from genome assembly GCF_000696425.1 of Galeopterus variegatus. Classification (NCBI taxonomy): domain Eukaryota; kingdom Metazoa; phylum Chordata; class Mammalia; order Dermoptera; family Cynocephalidae; genus Galeopterus; species Galeopterus variegatus. Next base: position 309,448 of record NW_007726236.1, read on the forward strand.
ATTATTAAGGAACACATGTAATAATAGCAATAGAAATTAAAATCATGTTTGACTTTAAGTCCTCATTCGAAAAAACAGCTGGGAAGCCTAGCCCCTTGGGTCATCACTCCTCATGGTAGAATTCCAAGTGATATGCATTCTGTGAAGCAGCCTTTTCACTATTTCTGGGACCAGTATTCCTGGGTGCTATTCTGTGATCTGTTTCTGTAATTTCTTACACTGTCTGCCAGGGAGGACTGGTCACACTCACTCTCAAATGCCAACCCTGGCACCCTTGCAACGATATTAATGCTCCTCTGGTTCTTATGTGTGATTCAATGCTTTCCTCACTTGGAGCATGGGTGGGAGGGAGCAGTCAAGCCGGAGTAGAGTGGGGTGGGTCTCTTTTCTTACTCTGGCCTGTAAATCATAGTCAAGAGATTTGGAACATGCCCCATACCAGCAAATACATACATACATACATACATACATACATACATACATACATACATACATACATACATACATACATACATACATACATACATACATACATACATACATACATACATACATACATACATACATACATACATACATACATACATACATACATACATACATACATACATACATACATACATACATACATACATACATACATACATACATACATACATACATACATACATACATACATACATACATACATACATACATACATACATACATACATACATACATACATACATACATAATAATCAGAGACAAAATTCATTCCTTTTTCCAAAACTCAATATGTTCTCTGTCAAACCAGGTCACAACCTAAGAGTTTCTCTCTCTTGGTTGAGTATCTTCAAAACAGTACACCAAGCTCTCATCATTTCCAAAGCTCTCCTTTTATTTTATTCCAGGTGGCCACATTTTTATACATACACAACGCTCTGTCTCCCCAGCATAACAGAGTTTCCAATCTGGATATGTGGACTAGGCCCTCTTTCTCATGTTTTATTAGTGTTTCTGTTGGTTTCTTCAGAACAGCGTTTGACTCATTCATAGAATCCCTCTCAGTGCTCAGAAAGTGCCTAAAAAAGAGACACAAAATACAGATCTGCTAAACAAATGGAAAGATGAATTGGATCTAAAGCATTGCAGAGGTGTTTGCAGATTGAGAGTATCCCTGACATTAAGAGAGGATGGAAGGAAGAAGGGAGGTGAGAAGCTGTGGGGAAAGATGCAGAGAAGGGAAAATGGGAAGTCCCCAGGATTGGCCTTTCTTTTTAGGAATAAAAGAGCTGCTAGACTGAATGGAATCAAGGACCAAAACCTAAACCTAACTTTCTTCCTCAATGATTAGGTGGCTCACAATCCATTTATACTATCTCTATGGGTCTTAGGAAGATACATTCCTCAGCCCTTTTCTCCAGCCTCAGGTCTGTATTACAAGGCTTTGCTTTCTGGCTTAATGAATCTTTTTTAGTATAACACACATTACCATGTCTTAAAAAGTTACCAGGAGGCAGTTCTTCCATGTTTAATGATCTGGAGCAAATGGCTACCTCTATGACTCATTCACACTTAGCCTACAGCTGTCGAAGTTTGCCAGGCAATGCTGATATACATTTTGATTCTTTTAGGGCAAATAAATGTATAGAAATATGAATGAAGTTTCTCAGTTTACATAGATATGACCATATTCCCATCTAGCCTACTATCAAAATATGAAATGCAAAACTAAGAAAATTCAAGCACACATTTATAAATGCAAATACACTTTATCTGTTTGGAAATATCTTTAGCTGTAATATGTTATATTATTGTTTCAAACTGCCAATTTCCAAAAAATGTGTCAGTACTTATTAGTATGTTTCCTTTTCACAATTTTCACCTTTTTAAAACATCATTTTGTAGTCTTGGGTGCCAGGGATACCATCATTTTACAACTTTTATATGTTATGCTTCATTCAGAAACATGTTTTCAACAGCACAGATATGTTGGATATAAGTACAACTATCATGTGCCACTTAAAACACTTATCTAATATCTAAAACATGGCCAGAATGTATAGATGTTACTAAATAAGTCAAGAGAATTTTCCCCTTTGCAAGCAACAAATAAAATAGCATTGTACTATTAATACACTAAATCTGTTCTATTGCAACCACTAACCACAAGGATCAGATATACCCCCAAAATATGATATGGTATCTGGTTCTATTTGAATCATAAAGTGTTTTTCTTTCCTCCATCTAAATCTTATTTGACTGCTTTTAAAATTGAGAGTATCAAAGAGAATAGTTGAATGGCTTACCATATTTTTTATACTTCACAGTTTATATTACAGATAGAAAAATATGGGAGAAATGTACGTGCCTGTAAATTCACTGCCCTTTAAGTATATCATACTAGTTTCCTGCTGGGACCAGATGACACAGGCTTTATGGATTCGTTTCCAGTCTGTTTGTCAATGCAGAAGCACTGAGGTAGAGATGGGAGGACTGGAATGAGGAAAATATGCTCTAAACATATTTTTGTGTATTCATGTAAAATAGATCACTTTATACCACCACAGCAATAATTCACCTAATCAAGCTTAAGTTTACAAGTTTCACAACAAACAACACATGATCAAAAATTAATGACTTTGCTCAGAAAAAGTGCACAAACAGTCTGATCTTGGAGAATTCTTTTGCAATGATTGAGGGCAGGGCGTCAAGGTGGAGGGTGAGGAAAAGTGTGCTTTTAATGGTATAAATGTGGTATAAATTTGGCCTACACCAGGGGCTTTTTAGGAGTGGTGATTACTGATCACTACATTGATTTTGGTCCATTTGGCTAGGATGCCTTCCTAAATCAAGGAAGCTGCTCTGCTTCCCTGTGTTCATGGCAAGCTTTCTGTGGCTGGTGTTATCATGCTAGTTCTGCTCTCTGCACTTAGACACATTTTTTTTCCAAGGCGTTTTTTCTCTAAATCCCTCTCTCACCACACATTTGCATCAGACACAGGGGTTCTCACTGTGTGCATTTTTTCCCCTAAACTAGGTTCCTGTTAAAAAAAAAAAAAATCAAATCAAATCCAAAGAATCAAGCTCACCATAATAGATTGCACAGCCTTTGTAAATCAACAGTCTGTGTCCTGAACCCTATATGTAACTATACATATATACATATATATATATATACACATATATATATATATGTGTATATATATGTGTATATATATACACATATATATATATATGTGTATATATATGTGTGTATATATATATATATATATATGTATATATGTATATATGTATATATAACTCTACCCTGGTTAAGGAGAGAATCTGAAGAAGGCCTGGAAGTCTTCTTGCTTTTTCCTCCTTGAGCTGAGCACAAACTCTGTTCCCAAAGGTACCTCTCCTGACTCCAACACCTGCCCCAAGCCCAGAGAACCTTTTTGCCCTGCTGCTTTTAGAGCTTCTGTTTCTCCTCACAGAGGCGCTGTCTCTTAGTTCCTGTGCTCCCCATCTAAGCACATGAAGAAACAAGACTTCCTATTTCTCTTTTTGTCTGCTTGGAGTGCAGACTGTAGGCGGGTATCAGTTTATGTGCTGGATTGATGGCTTTCATTATTATTCAGCCTGTTTATTTGTCTCTGGTGTCATTTGCCCTTGCTCTTGCCAACTGTGGAAGTTGACTGCTGGGGTTTCAAATCTGGCTTTAATACTTACTGGCTGTGTGACTTGAACAAGTTCCTTATTATCCTTAAACTGTCATTTTTCTCATCTGCAAACTAGGGATGATGGGAGTATCACAGCAACTAGCAAGCAGAGTAGCTGGTGAGGGTTAAATGAAGTGCTGGTTGCAAAGAGTTTAGCACAGTGGCTGGCACCTAAGCAGTGACCACAAAGCTGTAGAAGTGATTCTATCTCCTTTCATTGTGTGACCTTGGAGCTTCACTGCCAGGGGCAGGGTTGGAAAGGATTTGAGTATTGTTTAACTAAGGTCGAAATTTGGATCCAGCACAATAACTGTTTGAGATCCACACAAAGGATTTTAGAAACCTCAGACGTGTATTAATTCTGTAAGAAAAGGAGCTTAATGGCCAAGGGAAGGAAGCCAAGCCTAAAGCTTCACTGACGAGCACCTGACTCCTGTTTAGCACACAGACTGGGGTGCGTTTCCCTGCTTGGCTTTGGCGATATCCGCTGAACAATGACAAAGATGTGCTTTCTCAAATAGGAAACACCCTCCTCTTCAGCACAGCACAGACACCACTGTCATCAGCCCCTTTTGAGAAGAACCATTGAATGTAGGAGACAATCACAAGAAGAGAACTGGAATAAGATTTGGTGAAACATCAAGGAGGAAGGAAATCAAAGGCATTGTGATAAAATTAGATAACCAGAACTTCCCTGGACCTACATTTCTTATATCACTGTCATTGTTTGTCCTACTTTTTCCATTCTTCAAATCATCATCCGTCCTTCCTTAAAAGCATGAACTCTGATACACACACACATGCAAACACACACCTTATATATATGGTACATGGTAGAGCCTTGCTTGATTGTCCTACTTAAGAAAAGAGAAATGGCTGAAGACTCTTTATACTAATAGCCTTCCTACCTTATGTATACATTTTTTCCTTTATCCACTCATCAAACATTTATTATGTGCCTACTGTATGCTAGAAATCAAGCTCAGAGCTGGAGATAAAATGCTGAACAAACTTCAGTCCCTCTACACTGGCTCTATCTACTCTGTCTTATCTCCCCACTGGACCATTAGCTGATCCCCAGAAACGTGAATACTTTCTTTCTTTGCAGAATGTTGATCACTAGCATTACTGCATATTTTGTCAGCCATTATGTCAAAATGGTTCACCAAAAACAGAGATCTCAGTGGAGGAAACAAAGTTTGGTACAGAACATTCTCAATTAAGGACAGGGAGCAAGATTATTTAGAGTATGGAGAGCCAATTTCTGAGAGTAGAGTATGGTGAGTATCTTAGTCCATTTGGGCTGCTATAATAATAATAATACTGTAAACTGGGTGGCTCAAACAACAGACACTTATTTCTCACAGTTCTGGATGCTAGGAAGTCCAAGATCAAGGCTCAGACAGATTCAGTGTCTGGCGAAGTCCCACTTCCTGGTTCATAGACAACCATCTTCTTGCTGTGTCTCTACATGGCAGAAGGGATGAGGGTACTCTCTTAGGTCTGTTGTATAAGGGCATTAATCTCAATCATGAGGGCTCCACCTATATGACCTAATCACCTCCCAAAGACCCCATCCTAACTGCACTGGGAATTAGGATTTCAACATGTGATTTTTTTTTTGGAGGGGGGTCATGGGGACACAAACATTAAGTCCATAATAGTGAGCTAACACTAGGTGTCTGGGAGAATGCCATATAATCTCCTGTGCTTTCATTGATTAGACACAGAAAAGCGTTAAGCTCATTGGAAAAGCTATGTATATTAATAGAGAACTCTGAATTGTTTCATGGATACAATGACATTAAAAAAAATAGTTCATAAGCAATATTATAAAAACCAGCACTTCACAGAGCTGCATCCAATAGTACCTGTGTTGCACAAGCACATTTCATAACCACAGCAGCATAAAACTCCATTTTTAAACAGTAAATACCATCTTGATAAAATCTCTGATGGAGAACTTATTTAAGGAGTATGATTTAAAACTACATGTAAGTAACTGATTAAACAAAACCCCCAAAATGCTTTTGTAGCATACAAGGGGCTTTAAAGTTTATAAACTGTCTTCATTTATTTTACTATTCTTCGTACTTGAGTATCGATGAACTTTACATCAATGTAACATGACAGGTGCGCCATAAATACATTAATTTGTGTATCCATTCATTCAGATACTTGTGAAAAATCTGCTATATGCTATGTGCTGTGGACCTGCCAGTGAGTAAAACCCAATGGATTCTGACTTCACATGGTTTTTATAATCTAATGAGTGAGACACTTGCCCAGAAAACCAACAGTTAGATCCCTTCCTTTTTTCAGGACAGATATAATTAATTTCTAATTAATCTGAAAAAATTAAGACTTGGAGAAAATAGGTAACTAAGTAAACTCAGAACAGCCAGTAAATAGAAGATAACAGACAAGAACAGATATTATATGTGTACAATGGCACATTTTTTACCATCACACACCTATATACACTCTACACACTTTCCATTAAAGTATATAACTTCACGTGGTGCAGTTTCTTTGAGTTCTTCCTGTCAAAGGCCCGATATCACAGTTATTATTTGAGCTTAATAATGCTGTTCTTATTATTTGGGGTTGATCAATAAGACTCTCTCCTTTCCACAGTATTGCCATAGTGAGACATGAGGAGCGTGTAAAAGAACAGTTTTTTCACTTGCAGGATTTGCCTTTTGCTTTTTGAAAAAAATATTGATTGGATTCTGGATGCTGTTTCTGAAATTTTAAATCTCCTAGAGCACGATCTAGGTTCACTAGACCTGGATTTATGGCCTGGATGTGGATGTGTGATGTGGGAAAATAGTTAACTTGATCTGCCTCCATTTCCAGTTCCCTTGTTTGTAGGCAGTTAGTTTATAGGTGAAATGCCTTGTCCTTATTATTGAGTGTCTAGGACATAATAGACTCTCTCAAAAAAAAAAAAAAAAAAGAAGGAAACTCATACTAGAATAATCATTATAATACTTTATTTTATTTACATTTATTTTAATAAAAAAAAAAAAAAAAAAAAAAAAGAAGGAAACTCATACTAGAATAATCATTATAATACTTTATTTTATTTACATTTATTTTAATATTATTTTATTTACATTTGTGTTAATACTAGTACCATCTTACTCTGGTTTGAACTGCTAAATTTGGAAAGGACGTTTTCTTCACAATTGATTCTCATAAGACTTTTTTTCAACTTCAGTTTTTTTATGTACTATTTTCATCTTTGTGCCATGTATGTACATTAAAAATATTATCATTTATCTAATATTTTACATTTAAACTTAGTTTGCTTTTGAAATTAATCTTATCCTAAGTAATATTATCCATGAAATTACAACTTTAATATGTTATATATTCTTTTTTTCCTTCCAAGAACACATCCAAATAAATCTAACTCAGAAATTAAATACAGTTTTTGAACCACCTAACATAATCTTGCAGATCACCAGTGGTACAAATCTGTTTTCAAAGTTATAAGCCAACTTTGTGAAACAGGTAAGACAGGGATGTTATGCTCATTTTACCAATAAGGAAATTGAAGCTGAGAGAAGTAAAGTAGGTT
>NW_007726236.1:317189-319113 GCF_000696425.1 Galeopterus variegatus
AGTTTTTGAACCACCTAACATAATCTTGCAGATCACCAGTGGTACAAATCTGTTTTCAAAGTTATAAGCCAACTTTGTGAAACAGGTAAGACAGGGATGTTATGCTCATTTTACCAATAAGGAAATTGAAGCTGAGAGAAGTAAAGTAGGTTTTTGTAGTGAAACACAGCCATGATAGCCAGACACAGAAATATTGTGTCTCACCCAAGTTCAGGTTGCTGGATAGAGACACAGCTGGCATTAGAACCATGACATATGTCTCACTGTTGTAAATTCTTTCTAGCATAGTCTCTTTTTGGAAGTTCTCTCTACTAATGCAGGACAAAAGCAACATATTGGCACGAATAGCTAGTATAATAATGCTATTTATAAATATTTGATTTTCCAGCATAAACCAAGAAACTAAGTTGTATTTTCACAAAGCTAACTACCATAACAGGTGATTTGTATTATTGTAAATAAACACACTATTAACTACATTTTATTAAATATCTACCTGTACCTCTAAATTCCCAAATTGTTTTCAGCAAGTTTTGGGTGATTAACTTCTATGTTTCCCAGCTCTGTCTAATTAGGGAAATGGTAGACAAACAGATGCATGAACTCTCACTTTAACTGAAGTTGAAAAGAGCTTGAGTTTAATGCAAAATGATTCAGTAAGACATGCTGTGGGGCCATTATCTAATTTTTCTTCAATATTTCTTTTGTGAGGAGAACACTTTTAGTTAGGCCATTCTTGTTTTTTTGTATTGACTAAGGCTTGGACCAATACATTCATTCATTCAAAATGTATTCAATAATTGCATACTGTGTGCCAGACGCTATTCCAGGTTGGAATACAATTGTGAACAAAAGGGAAAAAAATCCCTTCCTTTATGGAGCTTATACTGTACTAGAAGGAATCAGACACTAGACAATTTTTTAAAATATACAATTCGTCTGTGAATGCTATATGTTTTTGAGAAAAATTAAGCAGATGTTTCTGGGTCAGAAGAGGAAGAGGGTAGCAATTTTATATAAGATAGTCACAAAGGACTACACTGAAAAGGTGACATGTGAGCAAAAACCTGAAGAAAGTGAGAGAGTGATCCTTGCGGGTATATCGAAGAAGAGCATTCTGGGTAGAGAGAACAGCAGCAAGCACCCTGAGGGGCAAGCAGGTCAGGGCGTTTCAGAAAAACCAAGAAGGCCAATGTGGATGTAGCACATTAAGTGAGAAGAGATGTATCAGAGAGGTAAGAGTGGGAATCAGTTTAAGAAGAACTTTGGCTTCTTGCCCCAAATAACACACATCGCAAGCCCATTTTCTCCAGCACAAAAAAAGCTTGTGTGGCTCTGCTCTCAGTAGGTGTTTAGAAATTGTTGTTGCCTATCAGAATGCCTGAATGAATGCTACAAAATATAAATTAATGACTTTACTTAGGAGACTGGCATTTTCCCAAGTTACCACTTACCGCGTCACTAAAATAACAAGGGTCATGGCAATCGCTAAAGTTGGCAACGTGAGTGAATCATCTGAGTGAGTACGGTGATTCTCTTGATTGAGGCCCCATCGACAACCAACAGTGATTGAGAAAAGAAAATTGTTCAATGAATCAGTAGAAATTTCTGTGTACTTGGTACTTTTGATAATTTTTATTATTTCCTTTTCAAGAGCTCCTGTTTATAAAGAACACTGCCCATGCCAAGTACTGGGTAAAGAACTTTATATTCATATTTTTAAAATTTAATCTTCATTATAATCCTATTAGGCAGGTGTTATTTTTAGTTGTTAAAAAACATTAAATTTACATCTTAACCATTTTTAAGTTTACAGTTGAGCAGTGTTAAGTATTTTTATTTTTTATTTTTTATTTTTTTTTCCGTTAAATTTTTATTTTGTAAATATACACTGTATATGATTATTATGGCCCATCACCGACAC
>NW_007726236.1:322160-322879 GCF_000696425.1 Galeopterus variegatus
ATGTACCTGATCTTTCTTTATTTATTTTTGAGATTACGCCTCTTTTAGCCGGGCCCCTCCCCACTCTGTGTGCTCAGGACAGGGCTGAGGCTTGTCTTTTGCAAACCTTGACTTTCAGTTGAGTCATCAAAGTTGTGCCCTGCCCCGCCCTGCCCAGCAGGTGTCCTGACTCTCCGACTGCCGGGAATGAACTCCTCGGGGGAGGTTCCCTCAGCACACAATTCCTCATTGACTCTCCCCAGTACGGGTCAGCCCTTTTGGAGAGCTGACTAGTAAACTTCAATGTAGCTCGAGGGGTCTCCGGACTCTCCTCTCCCCACCAGAAATCAGTTAGGGGCTCTTCCAAACTGAGGTCCCCAGAGATGGAATCTGCCTCTCGGGAAGAGGGAGTTTATCTGGGGCCGACGCCCAGGGTGTGGCGGAGAGAGGATCTGGGCAGGCTTCTCTTCCCTGCCCCCCCAATGCTGGCCGGGGGCTCCCCATGCTACCAGCTCTGTCAGAGATCCGTGGAGAGAGTGGGATTGTAGGCCAGTCCACAGGCCCCGGGGTGCCCCGTGTCGAGGTAAGCAAATAGCATGTCTCAGTGAGGAGTCACGCCAAACAGAGATGGCTGTCCTGCCCTCCCTAAGCCAGCCTTCTCCACCCCCACCCGAGAAAATGGAGGCAGCTCTGCTGTGGGCGCCTAGCCTGGTGTGGTAGGCGGGAGCCAGGCAGGCGGG
>NW_007726236.1:323879-346875 GCF_000696425.1 Galeopterus variegatus
GTTTGTCGATGTAGGATCGTTGTTGAAAGAATTATTCGCCTTTTGTTGCTCTTGGAAATGCAATCAATACTCTGGTATCACAGCGCACGGCTCACAGGATCGCGCTGTCTCCTGTCACGGCCGCTCCAGACCCATCGCCATCTTTCTTACTCCCGAGCAGTGTTAAGTATATTCACATTGTTGGGCAACAGATCTCCAGAATGTTTTTATCTTGCAAAACTGAAATTCTATACCCATTAAATAACAATGCCATGTTTCCCTCTCCCATCATCCTGTTGGCAACCACCATTCTACTTCCTGGTTTTCTTTTTGGATGTGACTACATTAGATACCTCATATAAATGGAATCATACAGATTTGTCTTTTTGTGTCTGGCCTATTTCACTTAGAGGCAGGTATTTTTAATCCCAAGTTTACATATGAAGAAACAGGTTTAGAAAGTTTAATTAACCTGCCTAAAGCTGTTGAGTTACTAATGGGCCCAAAGGACTTGAATCCAGATCTGATACCAGATTCCATGTGCTTAACTCTTACCCCATTATTTCTTAAGTCAGAATTCTCAGAATCTGTGCATAGAGTGAGGTATGTAGATATATTCTTGGAGACCTGTGAATTTTCTTTTTCTGTTAAAGGTTTGCACACACTTTTTAGGTTTAAGAAACACAATATTAAACTGTAGTGACTGAGTGTGTCTGTGTGTCAGACTCAAGAACATTCCAGACTTCCTCACCTATTCCTTTTGTTTTATGCATTGACCTTTTCATTTCTATATGGGGCTGAGATTCAGAACTCTCACTCATTTTTCCATCACAATGGTATAGATATACTATGGTTGCAACATTTAAATCAACATGCTAAACTATAGTGACAGTATTGATACTGACCATGTACATTCCAAACCCAGATGGTCCATTCATTTTGGTTTCCCAGCCTTAGGTTACAGAGAATCCTCTGTCTAACAGAAGGAAACTTGTTATTCCTTGCTCTACCATCTGCACATTTCTAACTCATTTGATGTCAAAATAAGAATAGCTCATCATCTTTATCTTGTCTGCCAATAGCTGCCCATTTGTTCCTTACTTTTTTTCATAGAGCTAAAATAATTTTAAAATTGTTAAACATAAGAGGGAAACTTTAGATGGTTGGTAGAAAATGAATAGAACATTTACAGTGACGACATTTTCCAAACCAACGAAACTGGGACAGATGGGTTGGAGAGTACAAGTATATTTATGGGGTGGACGGAAGAGAGTATTTGATCAAGACTGACCTAGAAATATAAGAATTTATGGCCACACAAACAACTTGGTATTATCTCTTTTTAGCATACTGACTTTAAAGGATAGTTGTTAGCTTGCCTTGAACAAAAATAAAAGAATTTTCTTAGGGCAACATACTTTTGAAACCATTAACTTTGAGGACTGATGGGGAAATTATTGTTGTGTTAACTTCAACACATGACTTCTTACTCTCCTTACTGCTTTAAGACACTTGTCTTAAAAACCCACTATCAGAAAATCTAACCCTTTCCTGATAACTTTAGTGACATGGCCATCTTTCCTATGTAGATCTTATGCAATGATCTGCTTGATGTTCGAATTGTTTCTCCGGTGGTAGGATTGTCTGTGCTAATCCAGTCATATTTTTCTACTATTTTCCCCTTCATATTACATGTATATTCATGAAAAAGCTGGGCGACAGTACTGCAACCTGGGTGAATCTTGGTGTATTCATTTACACAGCAAGCTCTCAGCTCACTTTCCCCCACCCTCACACTCCAAATTAGATCAGGGCTCTTCATGATTTTTGGTCTTTTTAGGAGTCTAACGCAGGCTTCCCTGTGTAGCCATTCCACCGCTAGCAATCGAAAGCACAAAATGTAATCAATCCCAGGGTTAGTATCTGAAAACAGGAGCTAATAATCAGTTTTTCTCCCAGCCTGTAAAACAAATGGCACCTTCCCTGCATTAGAAGCTGGTACACAACACTTCATTTTACTCTACCCACAGTTTGGTGAGTAGTGCTGGTGTTGTCAAATTAGGATCATTTGACTTCGAGAAAATATTAATTTCCTGGATGATCTCTATAGAGGACCATGTTAAAATGGGAAATGCAACTTAAGAAAAAAAGAATCTGAAATGTGTGCTTAGCGTGATGTGTGATGGTTTTATAATATCTAATCCAAGACATGCATACACATGCATACACAGCTGCATACATACAAATAAGTACAAAAGAAGAGATGTCTGAATAACATAGGTAGATTGTATTAAGGTTAATATCCTGGTTGTGATACTGTATTACATTTTGAAAAGATATTAGCATTTGAAAAGAGCTAGTAATGGATATATGATATCTCTCTGCACTATTTATTACAAATACAGGTGAATCTATAATTATCTCAAAATAAAATTTTAAAAATGTTATTGGCAGCTTCAAAACAAGCTTCCTAACTACCCCCATCAAATATTGTGTGCTGTCCCTTCCTAAGTAGACATTCTGGAACTGGTCTTGTCCTGCGTCCTAAACACTATACTCCTGCTGTGAACAAATAAAGAATGACTTATGAGAAATATAAAATCTGTTTAATTTTGTTCAAGATCTCTAAGAATGAAAAGCACAAGAAAGTCTAGGCCACTGGATTCAGTATTAAAATTGGAGATATTCAGGGTCATTGTGTTTCTCATAATATTCTCTATCAACTTGGCATGGATTGGGCAGCACCAAATTTTAGCCTTAATGGTTTTTTAAAATTAGGGAAACAGAATTCCTTCTCTGCTGAATTTAGGTGTTAATTTTCATACCTTTTAATCTACATTTAAATATTATTTAAAGAACTCCGCCCCAACCTCATAATATCTATAGATCACAAATGCCCAAATAAAAAGATAATTAGATCACATTATTGCACACTATAGATAAGCTTATTGGTTAATGCCCATTTTAACAATCTCTTCCATCTCCTAAGAACTCAGGCTTCCCAATAAAAAAATATTACTATGCTGTACCACTGTAATTTTAATTTAGTTTTTTCCTTCAGAAAGACATACAGGTATATATAGATGTATATATACATGACTATATTATACTGTGGCAGAATTTTCTTTATCCTTGTTCCGAATTGTCAGTCATAACAATAGATATAATGCCCTTCATATTCTTATTTATTGATATTTTTACATAATGTTTAGCTTGGCTACAGTTTGAAAAACTACTTAGCAATGTTCTTCAGCTAAACATTTCGTTAAAATAAAGAAAAATTGGAATCCCATCATCTTGTGATCTTAGGAACTAAAATATGGAATGCTGTTGGGCAGTGGTGTTAAGGTAAAATCAATCTTAAAGGTCTACTTAGAATTAAATACTTTTACCAGTTATCTCTTTTTAGATAAATTGTCAGCTGCTGTGTATGCAGCTCACAGTTATCTATTACAGATGGTAAGACTTGTTTTATATTCACAGATAACAGTATTTTATTTTGGATTCCAAATCTTTTACTTATGCTAGTAACAGGGAGAACAAATGAACAAGTTAGAATTTCATCTCTTATTTTCTCATGCTGTTCTTAGAGTTGTCCCTCAGCTGGCATTACTCATTGATTTCTGTATGTGAAGCATCTCACTGAGAATTATCTTGAAGTGAAAAAATGCTGAGATTAGAAAATGTAATAATAGTTCAGAATATTCACAACCAATAGGTAGTAGTCCATCACTTGCATAGTAGGAATACAGATACAAGTTTTGGATTAGAATATAACTGCTGATCACAAGGAGCTTATTATTAAAATGGCAGAAAGGATTAGCAAGAGTGTGATAATTCTGTCATAGAGGTGCAGTATTTACAAATTATAGCTCCAAAGAAGGGCTACTTAACCACAGAGTAGATTGGGCAAAGGGGGTAAGAAAGGAGGAGCCAGAGGGGAGAGAACCAGAAAATTAAAATGAGGATTGAGGAAAGCCTTCTTTTAGAATAGGAGTTGTCAATGCTTTAAAAAAAAAAAAAAAAGTGAAATAAGTTAGGCACAGAAAGAGAAATACTACATGTTCTCACTTATTTGTGGAAGCTAAAAATAAATAAGAAAATATACAAACAAAGTGTGGGGAAGAAGAAGACACAACAATCACAAGTCCTTGAACTTGTTAAGACGGGGAGAGGGGAGGGGGGAATGAGGAACGAGTAAAGGGACACAAAAATCAACAACAATATATATTGAGAAGTTAAAATAAATAAATTAATAAACAAACAAAGCAAAACAGAAAACAAACCAACAAAAACATTCAGGGCCTGCATCTGTTTTACATAGAATATATAAAAGAAAAGTGGAGGCACTTTGAAGGGGGAGGTGTGTGTTTGTGTTTGGTAATTAGTGAAAGTGAGGCTGTTAAATTTACAAGTAAAAAAAAAATGTTTTTCTTCAGGAAGCTTAAAATCAAAGCTATTCTGGAGACCTATGATGTATAATATAACAAGTAAAAAAAGAGTAAGAACTTGATTCAATAGGGAGGCAATCAGGAATGCACTAGTATTAGTTTGAAATGCAAATATAAAAACTAATTTTAGTGTTTTTTGTTTTGTTTTATATTGAATATGTAATGCTGTCAAAAGCAGCCAACAAAGTCTATGATTGATAATTAAATACACCAGGAAATTTGTCACTAAATTAACTAAAAACTATAATTTACAAAATGTGATTATAAAGTAGTAAAAATAATACAATTTTTTCTTGTGTATTTTATAGTTGCCCCACAGCACAGACTCTATGTGTGTGGATATCTTTTTAGAAAATAAAAACATTTCTGAAGATACGTGCATGAAAAATTATACTTTTAAATGAAACTAATCAAATTTAAATGCAGTGGTAAATCCTACTAATAAATTATTTTCTCTTTTCCTTTCTCTGTCTCATTTTATCTCTCTCTCTCTCTATTTCTCTCTCATTCTCTCCCTCTCTTTCATATGTATTATAAAGATAATTTTCCTTTTCCTAAGTTTGATTTAAGCAAGGTCTATAGGTTAGAATCATCCCTTTTAAAAAACTGCCATTATTTACCATTATTAGATGCAGTTAAATTTCTGGCTATGAGAGAGGACAATTACATTTGAGGGATGTCATGCTTTGCTTCCAAAGAAAATTTGCTGATGAAATGGGTCTGCTATAAAGGGGAAGCATGACTATTAATGCATTGATAAATATTTATTGAACACTTTCTACAGGCCAGGCACAGTGCGCTGGGAAAACAATGGTAAGCAAAATAGATGTGGGCTCTGCCCTCATGAATGTACATCTAAGCAACATATTTTGGATAATGAAAAAAAAAATGATAATAGAAGAAGGTTTAATATCTATTTTTAGAATTTGAAAATTGCTAGTTTTCTAAAAGTTACTCCATCTTTTCATTTAATATAATTAGACAGTGAAAAGAGAGATCAGAATTCTGTGGTACACATAACTATAACCTGCAGAGCGTGTCATTAAGAAATATGCAGGATTGGAACAGAGGAAATAGTTGCCTGCACAGAGCTTTTTACCTCTAGGAAGCATCTCCACGTGGCCTTTGTGTTTCCTGCCCAGTGCCCACCACTAGGCCGTACGGCTTCCCCTGGGGAAGATGCAGCCCAGAACCAGGGCTCACACTGAAGACTGGATTTCAGGGCTGATTGCACAGCCACACACACAGACCTCTTCATTCATTCTGTGCCATACTTAGGTAAAGCTCAATTACTGAGTGACCCTATTAGAAATGATTTATAGTAAGAATGCTTTCATGCTGTGGGAAAGCACCCAAAAATCAACCATAGCAGAATCCCAAAATTTATCTTTCAAACTACCACAAAGGTAATATAGACATCATTTAATACAAAATGTTAGAAATTAAGTCTTTAAAATGCACCCCTGGCAATCATTTCTACCTCATATGACGATACACCATGTAAGAAGCTAAAGCGTTTTGGTGATGTATTGCTCTAATACATCCCCACGAGTGTGCTCTATGAGCATATCAGTGCAATGCATTGTTGCTGGGGAGGCTGTGTGGTGCAGATGGTACAGAGCATCACTTCAGCTCCACCAGCCAAAGCACAGCGATCCCCTGGTTCAAGTGGCTGCACAAGTATCATAGCAAGGATGCTATACAATTCCAAGGCTGTGAATGGAGCCTGGAATTCTGTTAGTTCCCATCAAATGTTAAGGAAAAATCCAGAGAACTATAGTGTTGTCAATAGAAACCCTGATTGGATAGTGGAATAATTCATTCAGTGCTATTCCCTTTTGGAAACTACACTTCTCTTTAGATTTTGCAGAGTGATCTTGGGTGGAGTTAATATTTGGATTTCTCTGCTGGGTAGATATTAGGAGACCTTAGAGAGCTGGAGTGAGTTGATGTTACATTTTGATACTTCCTTTATGTATGCATCTAACCTCTTCTGTTTGAAGTTAATTTGATTTTGCCTGCATAGAAAAGGAGCCTTGGGAGATGATTTTTTTATTAGAGATATGCTGAAGCATTCAGTTTCCAAACATGCAAACTGGAGGAAATTGAAAAGTCCTTGAAGACTGAAGCTTTTGGTGCATATCCAAATTTCACTTCAGATTGCTTTTCTTTACAAAAGCCAATATCTCTAGCAGTTTTGAGGGACATCCTCTTACAATCATTTGAAAATTTAAGTTAATGTAACATGCCCACGAAGTTATTCTATTTGTGCTGTTTACATGGCATTTTGGACTTTCTTTTACTGCCACTTTTGTATGCACAGGGTTTCTAATCTCTTACTTGATGATCATTTATTGACATTTTAGAAGAGAAGTAAAGGTGAACTATTCTTTTAGGTAAACACAAATTTTCTATCATCAGTAGATTAAGGCCTTATAAAACCCAGTTCTGTGTATATATGCTAGGAAAAACTGTTGGAGACTGTTCTTGCATATGCAACAACACAAATAACAAAAGACATTTCAACAAGACATATGTTCATTATGTATTAATATTAGGCCACATCTATACATGCAATTCATCAGAGTGGGTTACAGCAAAACACCATCAAATTTATAGCAGAATCACTCGTTGTTGTGAAGTTCCTGATGGCAGTTATTACTTCATTGAAGATGCAGTGCCCTGAATATAATCTTTCTTACTGGGTCAATTACATTGTATTCTTTGTAAGTCAGGGAAATGCCATGCATTGGTAGATTCACTGGAGCACTATGTATTTTTTTTTCTTACCTCCAGGAAATATTAGAGGAGTTTATTAGGGTAGTGCTTGATCTGTGGCTTAATGACCAGCAATCCTTTGTGCATAGTCGCAGAGTAAGGCGGTTGAAAAATGCACCCATAATTTTGAAAACAGGTTTTACAACAGTGTGCACCACTTTTTTTCTGTGTAGTTCATAAATTGTCCTAGCCCAGAGGGAAAAATAATGTATGTGGTTAGGAACTAGGAATAAGGATTGTGGAGTCACGTTGTCTGGGTTCAGATCTCTCTTCCAGTTACTAGCTCCGTGACTGTGGCTTGGTTGGGGTAAGCCACTTAAGCTTTCTGACCCCAGTTACTTTTATCTGTGAAACGAGAACAATACTAGTACCTAGCACATGGGACTGTCATAAAAATGAAATGAAAATGTCTGTACAGAGTTCTTGGTACAATGCCTGGTATACATAAAACATACAATAAATCACAGCTATTATTATTATACAAATAAGAAACCCAAATTTTCAAGGAGACCTAAATTCTCCATAACATTTTTTGAAACTACTTAGTTTTATACCCTTTGGGGGCTCCATTGCCAATGAGCAGCTGTTATATTCCTAATCTTTACTTGCTTGGAATATACACAAAAATACGTTCATGTTTAATTGAGAGCCTCTAAAATGTACTGACTTTTCTCTTATTATATAACAACGAAACATAAAGCTTCTAGGATATTTGTATTTCTCACAAACCAATTCAAAAGCTACCCCTACCACACAGAACTGTGGGTGAGACATTTCCCATCTAGGTACTTCTTCTGAGGTCCAGGCAGAGATCCATGTACTTGACTCCAGGCTCTTCCCATTACTCTTGCATCTATCTAGTCACATTCTGGTCAGCCATGCATGTTCCTAACTCCGGCCATCTGGCTGGGAGCTCTTCCAGGCCAGGGACTGGGCCTTTTTATCATTACATCTTTAGTACCTGGACCAGTCCATGACACAATGTCCAGAAATTGAAACTGTCTCCCCAAACATCCTCATTTCTGATATATTTTACATAAGAGTATTTGAGTACATTTTAAATTTACCATAAAACTACATTTGCATATTATCCCATTCTATATAAGTTAATGCAAGAATAGAAATATTTATAATACTGAGAGGGAAATGTGCAACTTTTATCTCAATTGGACAGATGTGGAAACTGAAATGTACTTGCCCAGATTCACACAGTAAATGACAGACCTGAAACTAGAACTGGAATTTCTCAATACCTTGACCGTCATTCCAATACCCAATAGGTTATGTCTACTGAGAAAATAAATAGTCCTGAAGATGAATGTTGAATAGAGACAAAGAAAGTTAACTATTTTTCAAAAACTGTCAGTTCCTCAGAGGTTTTATGAGTCTCTTCATTTGTTAGAACCCATTTGTTGGGATTTAGCGTGATGTAACGGAATGAGCTTTTACTAACTGTGAAACTTTGATAAAGTTCTTCAAACTCTCTGAGCTTTGGTTACCAGACCTGAAAATGGGGATACTAAAAACTTACCCTGGAGAATTGGTATCATAATTAGTTTATGAAAGAACACACTAAGAGTTATGTTTGCAAAAACTCAAAGAGCCGGATCAGACATGAAAGACCCTTCTATTTAAAATAAAATAGTATAATTATATCCTTCCACCAGAGTACATTAGAAAGGATATCTGGCAGTGGAATTTAGCACAACATCTTCTTATCACTGCTCTGGTACTAACCAAATGTTTTAAGCATCAGAAAAGGACTTGGGGGCCGAGCCTGTGGCGCCCTCGGGAGAGTGCGCTCCCGCTGCGGGTTCGGATCCTATATAGGGATGACCGGTGCACTCACTGGCTGAGCGCAGTGCGGCCGGTCTCAAAAAGGACAAAAAAAAAAAAAAAAAAAGAAAGAAAGAAAAGGACTTGGCTGGTTGTATGGGCACTGTGTGTGGATATATACCCTTCAGGACTTGAGACTGTAGTTGCAAAGATTCTGGAAGACTCCTAGAGTGGATTGCAGGCCTTTTCTGGTCCTTTGGTCCTTCTGCTACCTCTGAGACCACATGGAGATCCCAAGAACTTTTCTCCAACCTGCTGAAGTCTCTCAGGCTTCCCTAGGAGAACTCCCTTCTGCCGTGACCACCTCTACTCCCAGACCTTGATGGATAGAGCACTTTGCCAGAACCAGGGCTTCTCTGAGAGGCTTTCAGATTCCCCAGGTGAGTCAGGTACCAGCACTAGTAGTTTCTAAATTCTACAGTCCTATCTGAGTATCATTCTTCTTAAGGTTCAGTTCTGGTGGGGAGGAGGTCCACTCCATCTGCTTCCTTTTCCCTCTTTTTAAGCTCTTCTTCAAGCATCTGGATGGTTGCCCCCTTCCTGTGTGAGAGGAACTCCCCTCCAGTTATCTGAGTTATTCGCTGCTCTGTAATACATGCTGTGGTTCATGGACAACTCCCACCCCGTGTTCAAATGTTAAAGTGCACAAATCCTTCGAAATGTTTACTTTTTCTCTCAAAAATTGCGGCTTTTACAACGAAAAAATAATGCCTATTTTTTGATCTTAGAATGTACTTAATAATAAAAAAATAAAACTTACCAGACTCAAACAAAGCAGGACTATACATTTCTCAAATGTGTTTAGCCATAGATCCAGTGGGTGGGAGAATCAAGAGACAACAAGGAAAGAGATATTACCCTAAGCAAAATACACCGCAACACTTAGGAATTAAGATTACAAAAGATAAAAATACACAGGTTTAAATCTAAAAAAAAATTATCTCCATTGTATGTAAGAATGTATAAGTGCCTTCTTTCTTGGTCCTCTCAAGATCTGGAAGGCTTCGTATAATTCTTCAAATTCCTAACTTACTGATTGAATTTTCTTCCCTGTGAAAACCTGATCTTCTGAATGGCCATGTATATTTTCCCTTTTTGAAGCAATCAGCTATTAGGATTGTGCTTCTATTTTTTTAAGTATCACTGTGGAAAACATTTTATATTGTAATTTTAGCCAGTGTCTCATTTAGAAGCTTCCTGGGGTCAACTAGATTCTTTAATGGATTTTTGGGCTTACAGCTAAAGCCATGACCAGTGAAAGCTTGTTTTTTGCTCCAGTATAGGTATTTTAATTTTGAGTCCAAACTTAGGCTTGATTTCAAAAAAAGACTCTTTGCTAAGTGATTTCTTTTGAGCTGGTCAAAAGCAGCTGAATTGTAGTTGAGTGACTGTCCAAAACACTCCTTCTAACAAATACCGAGAGATTTATATCTGCCTAGCACAAGGCAAGGAGCTAGAGTACAGACCTCTCCCTAATCCGATTGCAAAGGTGACCAAACTACAGAAAAAAACCAGAATTCAAATTAAATCAAATGATTCCTAGTAGCACTTTGAGTGTTTATTTAGCAAGAGTCAGAACTGCATGAAAATTGTGAAGGGTAGCATGTTATAAATGTATAATAAAATAGGTGCATAGTAATAACAATATATGAAAAGAATACTTCTGAGTCTCCAACACTGGCCAACCTTGCCCTTTTGATTGTTCTTCCTCTTGTCTGGATGGGTAGATTATAATCTACCCACATTTATATATACTTCCTTATGTGACCAGTGGGATATAGGTCAGCATAGGAGCTGAGCTTAGGGTTGATTTCTGCAACTCAGCCAAAGACTGGTGAAGGACTGTGAGAACTCTTGAATAAGTTATCTGGGCGTGAAAATATCCCTAAATCCACCAAAAGTAAAGTTATCCTCAATGATCCATTTGCAAGAGGAGGAAGGAGCAGAAGATTATCGGATTTACCATATATATATATATACACACACACACACACACACTAAATGGGATTATAACTATCAATTAACACTGTATGATTAACAGCACCAACCTACTCACCAGTGCTATGCAAACACCCACTGTTTTGTATGGAATAAAGGGCTTTTATATTTTATTTCTGGATTTCTCTGCCCTTGCTTCTTCCCCACAGTATCCTGCTGCCAGCCCCTGTCCTAACCTTCTTCTTCTCTGAAATAACATTTTTCCAAGAACCACACTGCTCTCTCTATCTTGCTCCTGAAAGATATTCCTACTATGATACTGGCTTATTATAGGCCTCAAAAACATCAATAATAACTATTCTATAGTAAGGGCATTAGAGTTTTTATTTTTTTGCTGTTTAATTTAGCAGTAAATCAGATCATGAGAAATCCACATGTGTATTAGCAGCATGAATTGTTAACAGCGGTTACTTGAGAGGGCCTGTGTATTAAACAAGATATCAAGGCTTTTTTCTGAATCCTTTATTCTTTCGTTTATAATCCTTCACAGTGCCTCTAGATTCATCATATAATTATAGTGCTATTTAGCATGAAGAGCTAACATGTTTATAATTGTATCTCATTCCATTTTGGTCACTCTGGCTAGTTGATGGCAGAGGCTAAGGGGCTGCCAGTGCCTGTAAGATATTGAGTTAATTTCTACTTATTCATCAAAATTTTGTAAAAATATCTTATGTGGTTAGTTTAGTTTCTGCATTTGGCTGTCGATTGGTGAATGTCAGAGATCTATTGCAGTTCTTAAGTTACTATGATTGACTCTCAATGTATTATGGTTAACGGCAAGGAACCTGGATCCGGTCTGCCTGGGTTTGAAACTTGGTTCTATTAGTACATGAGCTTGGTTTTCTATAAATGGGAACCGTAATTTTACCAGAGTCACTATTCCACACAGTTCCACAGGCATTGTAGTCTAAGGAATGTGCCACTGAGAATGCTGCAGTAGTGGGACTGTTCTATCTCAGCAGGTTGTCATGAGAATTAAGAGAGTACAGTGCTTAAAACAGTGTCTGACGAAACTCTGTGTTTGCCATTATTATCCTTTCGGTAAAAGTGATTTTATTAATGCCTGTTACATCTTAAAAATTAACAGTGCACTCTGTTCTAATTTTAATGATATCTAATGATGAAATTTTTCCCAAACTACTCTAGTTACTGGCACTTGTTTTAGTAAACATGTTTCCAACATACTAAATTGGTTTCTTTAGTCCTCGAAAAATACTGTATTGCAGTACTATATAGGACATTGTGGAGCCAGAGGCAAAATGAAAAATTAGTAATACTAATCCTATCTTTATTTAAAATTTTACTATTTTGTTCATTATGGACATTTTTGTATTAAGTTTTTAAAATAGTGCATTGAAATATTAATTGCCTTGGGCCGGCCCGGTGGCGCACTGCTACAGTGCGCTGCTTGGGAAGCGTGGCAGCGCTCCCGCCGAGGGTTCGGATCCCACATACAGACTGGCCGCTCACTGGCTGAGCGAGGGGCGGGAGCAACACCGAGGGTTGTGATCCCCTTGCCGGTCCCGGTCCGGTACGGGCGTGACCCTGAGGGTTGCGATCCGTTGCCGGTCATGAAAAAAGACAAAAAAAAAAAAAAAAAAAAAAAAAAAAAAAAAAGAAATATTAATTGCCTCGATTACTGAATGTTTAGCATCCTCCTTTATATTTTGGACCTGGAGTGAGTACATCACTCACCTTACCCACCTCACCCAGTCTTGACCTTGCAGTATCAGGATTCCTCTGTTATAATGAAAAATGTGTCCCCAGTCTATATGCAGTGGATACATCTCCATTCTCTCACTGACAGAAGGAGGCTGTAGTGGCCAGATCAAAATCAGATCTCTGGAAACTGATCGTTAGAACATCATTCCTGCTAATGCTCAATCTCATTCTTTATTCTCCAATTACAAGGTAACTTAAAAAATCTTAGTTTACGGAATTCTTAAAATTCAAAGCTAGTTTTGTACTCACTTGAAAACATGGTTTGGTACATTGGTGAAGTTAGCACAAAATAAGTGTGACACTGAATCAGAGTGCCGTAGGTCAGCCATGGGCGCAATGGTTATCCTGAAATCAAGGGAGAAAGAGACTGGGGTAGAACGTAAGTAGTGTTAAGAGAACCACAACTAGTAAAATGCACCACTTGGTGGAAAAAGAGAAAAGAGGTAAGTTGTCCCTTTATTTGTAAACACTAATGGCACGATGATGAGGTTGAAAAAAATGTCCAGGGCCAGTGCCGACTAAGTAAACAGAAGCTCAGCCAATATCCCACAGGGCAAGGGGAGCATGCACTAGAAACTGCATCTATGCTCTTGGAATCAGTTTAGATAAATACTGAGTTGGATCCATGCTCAGTTATCTATTAGCTAATAGCTATGTAATTTGGACAAGATACTTAAATTCTCCAAGCTTCAGTATGGGGACAAAAATGCCTACTTCACTGCTGTCAGAAATAGAAGAGTTTTTGTAATGTAGCTCAACAAGCATGGGACACATAGAAGGTGCTTGATGGCTGGTTTTTGGTGTTATAATGGTTCACATTAATATATTTCAGGCTAATCAAGGGCAGTTAGAGACAAAGTGGGTGTAGGTGGCCAATCCCAATAAACCATCTGCTGGAGGTTGCTCAGCACAGAGCCAGGGTAGAAGACAGCCAAGTGACTAGGCCTGAACTGTAGAACACACGTCTATTCAGCTGCCAGAGAAGTGGCAAACCCACTGTTGGAACAGCATCTGTCTGCTGCTGAGTACAGCCCTCTGCATTTCTGAATAAAGCAAGACAAGGCCCCAATAGATGGGAACCCAGAGAGCCAGGCAGGCCACTGGTCGCCCAAGAATCCTGGGAGCCTCAGTAAGCCAGTAGCAGAAGCAACATTTAGACCAGGGGAAAGAGAGAGCAAGGCTGCCTCAGGGGCAGGGACATGGGCTGGCCAAGTGCAGAGTGTTGAAGGAGGAACTGATGGCAGTTGTACCTGGGAGGAGATGACTGCTGATGGCTTTTATTCCACACAGACTCTGGAGATTCAGAGTAATGACAAGAAGCCTGGTGCTATTCATCTTAAATTGCTGGTAGATACTTACATTCTCATCTTTATTTTGTCAAACTAGTATTTAATTTGAAAAAAAAATCCTCTACTTCCTTCTTCTTTCTATAGCATTACTGAGTAAAAAAAGTTGGTTTTTAGTGGGTTTAGGAGTCTTTAGAGGTCATATGACATGTAAGGTCATTTTCCTATTCCGAGTCCTCAGAGAAAATACACCTAGTAACTAACCAATGCTTATAAAATGTCTAGATATTGGGCAAGATCATTTTTTAAAATGTAGCCATCTAAATATTTGGTCTAAGATGCTCAGTAACTGCTATGGCCTTTAACAAAATTCAATTATTGATTGTTTCTTAGTTGAAATGAAAAATCAGATTACATCTTTCAGTAACTTATAAACATAGATCTCCATAAGGAACAAACATGTGAGAAATTATATAAGACTATTTTATTTTTCTTAACAGCTAGTTGCGTTTTCTAAGCAATCCAGAAATGTATGCATGCTGTCTGCCTCCAGAACAAGGGAATCCCATTTCTGCTTCTCTTTTGAAGTTCTGAGACATTTTCTCTCTTCCATTCATGGGCCACCTGAAATACCTGGATCCCAGCATTCATTTAATCCTGGACATCAAAGGCAGTTTTCCTCGGATTGTGTGAGAGTTTGGTATTTGTGTTTTTTATTTTACTGAATTTTTCTTGGCAAAAGCCCTGTTCCTGCCTGGGAGCTGATCGAGCTGCTGTAGAGCCAATATGTTTCTCAGTTCTCCAGCACAAATGCTGCCAAGAACTCTCTGACATGTGCCATGAAACATTCAGCAGCACAGAAAATCCCATTCATCAAATAAACAGTTAACTAAGCAACCCCTGGCAAAAGGCACAACCCATCTGACATCTGAAGCACTTGGGACCCTCCAAACGGAATAATTTAAAGAGTACATTAAAAATAAAAATATCCCAGTACTTAGCAGACATCTTTGAAAACTAACAGTTCCCAACCTGGAGTATCTATACTTTTTAGGGTCCTTGAAGTTAAAAATGAAGAGTTACATATGCTCAATATTTCAAGAAACATAGAACAGTTTACACTCTTACCTCTCTTAATACAAGCTAAATAAAACAACTATTTGCATCAGGCTATCATTCTATAAACTTAGTATCTTTACAGAGGCTATCTCATTTTGCCATTGAGATGCCTTTGATGAAATTTAAAATGAGCACACTAAGTATTCCTTAATTAAAAAAAAATATTCATTTGGTAGATGTAGTCTTTTAAAATGTAGAGTTTATGAGAGATAAGAGACATAAGGAATTTGGGAAGTATTAATGTAAACGTCAAGATTTGAGGGTGACCAATTTCTTCAGAATGCTTCCTTGCTTTTCAGAGACAGAGCCACTTATTTAAATAATGAGCTCTTTCCTCTTCCACATTTACGATCTTAACATTTAAGACCTTACACATTTAAGATCATAAGAGTAACAATAATGGCTACTCTTTACTCGGTGCCCAAGAACAAGCACTCAGTGTTGTGTTTACTTAAATAACACTGCAAAATAATTATTAATAACTTCATTTGGTAAAGAAGGAAACTACTTAAGAAAGAATAAAGAACTTGCCCATTTGCCCATGGCCATGTAACTAGTTAAGTAGCAAAACAGGAATTCAAACTTAGGGCTGTTTGAATAAATATAAATAATATAAATGTATATGTCTTGCAATGAATTGTCTTCATCAGATAATGTAAAATTATGAAACAGATTTACACACAACTTCTCAGGAGCAAGTTTGCTTTGCAGAATGTTTTCCTTTCAGGTGCGCGAAACAGCAGCGCTGGCTCTCTTAAATGTCAGCTTCTCCTGCTTCCTTTGTGGGCTCTTGGGTGGAGGTGTGGTTAGCAGTAAAGGCAGGCAGCCAGGGAATGAAAGGGGATTCATGAAATTGGGGTAATCCACAAATTGGATTACCAGCTCTTGAAACCTCAGGCCGAGGAGGCTTAGTAGAGTCCTACAGTTTTTATTGCTGAAGGAAAATTAACCATCATGAAAAACAGTCCAATAGAAAGAAAACCAACAAATTAAGCAGGCTGTTAGGCTCTGGAGGCAAGTATTCAGATTCCGTCTAGTCTACTACTGATTTACTCCTAACATAACTAAGTGTGTAACCTCAGGCATGGGCCCTCACCCCTTGGAGAGTGCCACCAATAAAGTGAAGTGTGAGGTCATTTTTCTTTCTTCTTCACTTAGAGTCATTCACCCCACTCACCAAATATTTTTAATGTACTGATCACCTACTCCTAGCAGTTTATCACATGAAACTCTATCAGGACCTTGTGACTATCGGAATAGAATTAGTGTGCTTCCAACTGAGTTTATTGTTTTGTTTGGGTTTTGTTTTGTTTTTTCTCATTTTATTTTTCTTCTATATCTATCCTCCAATTAATCAATAAAATATTTTTTTCTGGCATGAGGCCAGATTCTTTGATATGTTAAAATGAAAATTATTATACTCTTTTATGGCTATAACTTTACAAATAATTACAATAATAGGAATGTAATTTTAAGCAAGATATACTTTTCTTGTGCTATTCAGAAGTCTCTTTAAGTGAATTTGAATGTATGAGGGTACTTCAAAAAGTTCATGGATTCATATTATCTTTTAATTTTATTTTTCCATGAACTTTAAAAAATACCCTTATATAACTTGCTGCATTTGGGAAAGTTAGACCAGACCAACTTAAATAGTTCTTTTAGATATATTTATTGTGTCCCTACAGAAAAGAAAAACCTCTATATGATACAAAGTATAAATGTTATAGACTAATTAATGTTAAACAGGTTGGTTGGAAAGGGCCTAACATATTTTAAGACATATAAAACTATGATAATTAAGTGAAGTGAAACTGGATCAAGAAAAAAAAATCAATAAAACATAATAGAATGCTCAATAACAGAAATTTCTATATTCAAGAATTTAGTATGTAGTAGGTCTTACCAATCAGTGGAAAAAAGAATTATTTAAAAATTGTGTTGGTTCAGATAAATAAGTATTTAGGAGAAAAATAAATTTGGATTTTCATATTAGAAGACAAAATATTTTCAAATAGATTAAAAAGTATCTATGTACATACATATATAACCAAGTAATGCATATTTTACACGAAAATATGGTTATCAAATTTGTTAGGGAAAAACTTTCTAACCTAAAAAGTGATGCACATGAGCAAAAAGTGATGATAGATTAAAGTGTTATAACTTTGGTATATACAAAACGACAAACACTATGTCATTGAAAATCAATGAGGAAAGGATAAACTATACAGTAAATGATGATATATATATATATATATATATGTATACACACACACATACACACATACACTAAATACATAGGCATATACTGAATGGTATATTCTGTACTTATATTAATGGCTACCTTCATAGGAAAATATGAAATCGGATGATGTAGGAAACTTCTCTGAGCTCATGAGGCTGGGAATGCAAATGGCATACACTGATTAATCTAGACATGAAATTTAGTGCTACCATTTTGATATTATCAGTTCAAAGACATCATTTTTGATTCAGGGGAAGATAAGTTCCCTTGAAATAATAATAATAACTGTGGCTACTTTTCCCTCATTGAGACTGGCAGGAGATGAAAAGGTTTTTGGATAAAGCATACATGCATTGTCCTCACTAGCAACATCTGCTGGCTTAGAATAGAAGCTTCAAACCCCAATTTATGGTGTGTTACATTCTGCAAGATCATGAAGGACTGATGCTGAAAATATCTTCATCACTTCCTTGCAAAATAACAGTGCGAGTTTATTGTTTCTAGTTAACTTTTTCAGTATCTTTCTAAATGTCTTCAGTGGGAGAAACTACTGCAAATTTTTTTTCCCTCAAGACTTTTATTTTTATATTTGAGCATCAGTTATTGTGAAGCCAACACAGATTAAAAGTTGGAATTGCCTTTAAATCTGCTCTGCTTCTGTTTCTGTCGTGTTGCTGAAAAGAGGGACACTCTTCATTTGAACTTACTCAAGGGCCTCTCAGAACCCTGGGCCTGTAGTCCAGATGGTTCACTGTTTTGGGGTTTTTTTTTTTTTGTTTCTACCCAAAGTTAAAAGAACACTGAACACTGAAGTCCCCAATACTTGTTCATGATCAGAGATTGATGCCAACTTACACAATCCCTTAGCTTTTCTGAGCCTCAGTTTCCTCAATTCTGCATCTCAAATTTCACATTACTGACATTTTTAGTTTATTTTTCCAATTTTTTCTCCAAAAGTCACTATTGAATCATTAATGTGAGAAAAATAGACATTACTATTTAGTGGAACTCAAGTTCTTATGCTACATTCTCATATGAAATCTTCATTAAATAGAGCTGTTAACCCAGGGACGACTCTGTCTTTTTACTCCCATGGCTAACTTTACAGATGGTGCCAATGTAGTCTAAATAATGTTAGACAGTTTACTGAATGGTGAAAGAGGGCAAGGACACAGCAAGAAGGGTTGTCTTTTACTTTTCCCTCTTTATATAAGTAGGATGTATTTGGTTATGTTTAACAAGGATTAAACAAAGATATTTCTCTATATTGCAAAAACAAAATATTTTTTTTCTTTCTAAATTTTAACCAATTTTTTGGTCTCAAATTAAATGGTACATGCCTTTGTTCAGAAATGATGTTATTGTAGTTTGTTTTTACATTCTGTAAATAGTTTTAGTATTTGGAGTTGGAAAAAGTGGCATATTACTTGAAAATTTCATCCTGACATGATCACTGAATAGGATTAGATTGGGGAAAAAAACCACAAACTCCCTGTCTCTCCCCAAATTCTCTTATCTTTCAAAATTCTTTGCATATGTCTCTTTAAAATTACATTTCCTCAATGCTAACTATTGATTTTAAGGATGCACTGGGCTCCTTTGTGAAGGGCTTGTCCATTTCCTATGCTTTCCTCCCTATCTACTCTCCCTTCACCACCCACTCCACAGATGTATGTCCTGCGCTGGACACATGCCTGCCTCATGTGGACACATTCAAATTATGCATGAAAACTTGGGTGGTGTGGAATTCCCAGAAAAGCTAAAATCAGATTGGTCCCTTGGTCAGTTAAGTTCAGCAAACTTTTTTTATGTTTTTACAAGAAGCAGCTTCTGTGTTAGACACTTGGTGTAAGAAAATGAATAACGTAAGAAACTTGATCTTGGGTGAAAGATAGGACAATAAATGAATGCAGTGATATTTTTTTTCGTTTTTTTTTAGTGATCACCTCGACTCTACTCTGCTTTTGTAATTGTCTTTCTACGATGGAACAAACAAGGAGGAAAATGCTTAATTTTATACTCTTATTTAATCATTAAAAATCTTTTTTAAGACTTTTTTTTTTTTTTTTTTTGGCTACAGCCTTTCCGAGTGCACCAACCTTAGAAGTGCTAAACTTTCCTTTTAGACCACATTTTTGATACCAACTGAGTAAGACAATCTGTGTGTTTTAGGAAAGGACTTTCTAATTTCTGAAATGATTTAATAGTATCAGTGTATGTATATTTATATTTTATGTATATGGTATCCTTAGGAATGTATTATATATTTATCTACCTTTCTATTGAGATGTATATCATATATTCTAATATATGTGCATAATTTTAATGAACATCAATTACATCAGATTTGATATATATCAGTACTATGTATAAACGCATGTACATCTGGGTAATGTGTAAACTCTATGTGTGTGTGTGTGTTTTTGTGACCACATTCAGTTTACATGTTAACTATGTATACCAGTAGCAAATATATATGATAGATTAAACTGGCTTATTCTCTGTGGACCATGTTCTATTAGACTGTGCATATGCACAGGGGAGTGACTAAAATTGAATTTACTTAAGCACCTTACCTTATTATGTGCGTAACAAGTGTTTCTCTGATTGGAGTCAGGATTGAAAAATAATTTCAAAATAATAAATAAGTTAATAATGTTGGGGATGAAAGTTGTAATACATTTTATTTCTTTTTTTGAGCTCTTCCTCACCTGAGTCATGGCAAAACAAATGCAGTTTACCCGTTACTTATCGGAGTGGCTCTTGTACTTTTCACTTACTGGCTAGCTTTTTGTTGTACTTTGAAACAAGTACACTGGTATAAAGAGATGACACATGAAGATGTCACAAATAGGAGAAAAATAATTAACTTCAGGCATTTGAAACAAATTCTCACTTGAACCTAATAGAGAAAAAGCATGATGTACACTTAAAACAAACAGACAAAAACAAAAACCAAAGCAACAGTCCCATTAGGTAATTCTTAAACTCCATGGACTTTTATTTTTATTTATTTATTTATTTACTTATTTTTTTTTTGTCCTTTTTGAGACCAGCTGCACCACGCTCAGCCAGTGAGCGCTGTGAGCGCACCGGTCATCCCTATATAGGATCCGAACTCTCCCGAGTGTGCCACGGGCTCGGCCCTCCATGGACTTTTAGAATGTATCTGTTACATCTTAAATGGCATACCTGTTGAAAAACTACATTATCATCCAGAAACAGAGAAATAGCTCCTCTGCTTAAACTGGATGTGAAGAGACATTTTAATTGGTAGGCTTATGATATATTTCTCTACTCAGGTGTTATATTTGATTTACTTTGAGATATTTTAATGAGGACAAATGGAAGGAAAAAGACTATTTTTTGGAATAACACATGTAACTCATAGCAAGGTCATCCTTTTGCATGGTGACAAATAGCTGATTGTGAATCTACATAGCATCTGCTGTCAAAAGCTAAGTGAAATCTCCTGCTGAAACAAAGACAGAGTTTGAAGTTAACATCATTAGATATTCGAACAATATTAGACATGGTCATGATGATAGACATTCAATACTCTGTTTAGACATTCAATACTCTGTTTAGACATTCAATTTAGACATTCAATACCACATATTTATTGAGAAAGTAGAATAGTGTTACCTTCTTCCTAGGATGCTTAAACACATCAATACATATAAAATTCTTATAACAGGGCCTGACAGAAAGTGAACTGATAAATCTGAGCTGATTCTTGTGGTGGTGGTAGCTGTTGTTAGATGCCACAGAAACACTTTCATGGGTGAAAGGAGAACTCCCAGGATAGCTAGTCTATTTCCTGGCTGAGAAATTTACAGAGAGAGCCTGCAGTGTACCTCGAACTACAGTGTAAATAGCAGGATAAGGAAGGAAGCCCCAATCTGTTGAATCACTTTGATCCTGCTTGTTTTAGCACTGTATTTAATTCCTTTAAAATACCGACCCATCAACTGCTATGTTCCTTGTTAGTTGTTACCCTTATTATGACATTGAGATTGTCCAACTCCATTAATTCAATGTAAGGATAATAACATTATTCATAATAATAACAGCATTAATAAGAGCTGCAAATATTTACTTGAGTGTTTACTCTGTGCTAGGGCCCATTCTTAACACTTAATTGAAATATAATTTATTATTTACAGTAACCCTAATATGGTAGATATTATTATCCTATTTTACAAACAAAACACTGAGTCTCGACAAGGTTGAGGAACTCACATGAGATCACCAGTTTGCAAGTGGGTAAGTGGGAATTCTCTCTAAAATCTCACCCGAGAACCAGATTTTTAGGCCTCACTTGTTATCATTACCAAGTACAGAAGAGAAAGCCATGACAGATTGAAATGGGCCATTCCTATTCTGTATCCCTCAGGGAGGCTCATAACAAAGTCTATATAGGTACATGGCTGTTTGACTCTAACTTGAGAGCTCATTGCACCACCCTGCATGCTGTCGTCATTAAGGTAGAAAAAGCCTTGATCGATGCATGTTAACTAATTCCAGAACCTCACTGAAATTTCTAATCTGGAAGATATATATATATATATATATATATATATATATATATATACATACATATAAGTCATTATCTGAGTGGCAAATGTTTTCCCACTGAAATACTTACTTCCCATCCTCCCACTCCTTGTGGAAGGAGCCTTATCTCTAATGTTTTCCCACTGAAATACTTACTTCCCATCCTCCCACTCCTTGTGGAAGGAGCCTTATCTCTCAGACACTTGTGTCTCCATGCCATCTGTGCAAACCCTGCATAGATAGAATCCTTGAGGCACGTCTGTGGATCTAAAGATGCAGTAAACATGCTCTTTACTAATGGATTAGTGTTTCAATATATCTCAAAATAGCTAACAGTATCCTGGCATCAAAAACCGCAACTGGAAAAAGCCAGAAGAAGGAACAATAGGGCCTCTTTTACCTCTGCCCCAAATTACATAGATTAAGAGAAAAAAAAAAAAAAAAAAAAAGAAAGAAAAGAAAAAAGAAAAAAACTCAACAATCTATACATATGAAATGTCTTTCCTTTTTAAATGTCGGTTTTAGAAATCAGGAAACTGAGACATTGAGAGGATAGGCAACGTGGCTTAGATCAAAGCTTTGAGATTAAGCCATGTTTCTAAACAGACTATCAAACTCCTAGTCGTTAACTTGTTTCCCCTGCATTGTTGTCACATTTTCAGGATTGTTATCAAGATCAAATGTAATAGTCAGTGATAATCTACATCAAATGTCAGGCCAAGGAATATAAAAACACAACCATGTAACTCCTTATACCTGAACATTCAAGTGAGAGGGACATTAAAAATCTTAACAGATGTGGGAGGAAAGGGAAAAGACTATCATAACAATGTGTTGAAATTATATGATAGCTAAAAAAAAAATAAAAAAAAATCAAAGCAAAATAAATACCAAAAATTCTTAAAGCCTCTTTTATGTTTCAGTCTTTTTGGTAGTTATGATAAAAGCCCATGAAGCAGGGCAGTGAAAGTCAACAATTTGAGTTGCTCTTCACCAAAAAAAAAAAAAAAAAAAAAAAA